>NC_056746.1:702316053-702318553 GCF_019279795.1 Protopterus annectens | reverse complement strand
CATGAGGTGTGAGTAGGGCAGTGTGCACGCGTGTAAGACAGACTGAGCATGTGGGAGCCTGTTGGCAGACTTGTAAGACTGTTTGCACTGGTGTGTGCATGTTTTAACCCGAATAAGTAGATTCTAAACTGTGTAAGCATGTGTGCGCGTGTGTAAGCCACTATGAGCATGTTTCTGCTGGTATGCGCATTGCTCCCCCCTGAGGAAACAGAAAGGAAACAAAAAGCAACAGAATTAGTAGGAAGCTAGCAGGGAATACTGCTGGAGCTAGCAGGTGAAAACAATTAGAAGCAGGCAATTACACAGGCAGAATATTATAGCCCAGCCAAGCACTTAAAACTCTGCAAACAGCAGTGCAGGATGTTTCTCTCAAGAGACACTGCAAGACAGGAGTAAGCTATTAGAAGTGAAAACTGAAAAAGCTGAACTCAGAGCATAAATGCTAGGGGCTGCCATAGCTGTCATAAGGAGACATAGGCAACTTGCTGAGGGTGGTGACAATGCAAATGGTGCCAGACAACCCACAGTGAGGAGACGGAGAAGAGTGTACAGGCCCAGGGTCACCTACCACGGGTTACATGAGCTGGAGATAGTGGAGCACTATAGAGTGGACAGAGACCTCCTGCAGCAAATTGTCGAGCTGTGCAGGCCATGCCTCACACACAGAACCAACAGAGGGGAACCCATCCCAGTGGAAACCAAGGTATGTGTTGGCCTAAGAATACTAGCAACAGGTACCTTCCAGAGACCAACTGGTGATATGATGGGGATATCACAGGCATCAGCCTCCAGGATACTGCACCAGTTCCTGGATGCCATGTCAGCACATGTCGGTGATCATGTATATTTCCCTAATGCCCATGAGGTATTGGCCAGCAATATGCATCTCTTCCAGAAAATAGCGGAATACCCTGAGGTAGTGGGTGCAATAGACTGCACGCACATATGCATCAAAGCACCAGCCGGTGAGCGGGGTAGGGCCTACATTAACCGCAAGGGCTTCCCCTCCATCAACTGCCAGGTTGTGTGTGATGCCCAGGGCATAATAATGAATGTGTGTGCTGGCTGCCCTGGGAGCTACCATGATTCCCATATCTGGCATTTGACACAGCTGTACCAGACATTTGCCAGTGGGGACATCCCACGTGGACACCTAGTGGGGGATGCAGGTTATGCACCAGAGCTGTGGCTGATGACACCCATCAGAAATGCACACACACCTGAACAGGAACGCCATAATGAGGCACACACACAAACACGTAATGTAATAGAGCATGTGTTTGGGCTGCTCAAGTCACGGTTCCGGTGTCTGGACACATCTGGTGGAGCCTTGCAGTACTCACCAACTACATGTACCCAAATTGTCCTGGTATGTGCTATGCTATATAATATGATCTTGCGAAAACAGCTGCAGCAGGACCAGCATAGGGCTGGGCCAAACAGCCCCCCACCATTGCCAAGGCCATCACAGGCAGAGCGTGACTTGGAGGAGGAACAACCTGAGCCTGCCCCAGTAGGCAGAAGGAGGCGAGCCCAGTATGCCCTGGCCTTGGCAAAGAGGCAACACATAGCACATACACTGGCTCAGTAGGAACCCTGGGAATGATACCCCTCTCTAACTCACTGATATAATAACAGGGATGCCTAAAATGACATAACCTGCTCTCAAACATGTACAGGGAGTGTAGTATGTGCATCCGAAAGAGGCAGCCCTGCAGCACCACCTGAGGCATGAATGTCATGTGTTAAGCAATGTAACACCATGTAGTATATGCAAACTTGATGACCCTGACTAACATCCTACCCTCACCAAGAATGATCCCACAATATGACGATGAGATGATCAATTGCAATAATAGGCTGAAGTATTGCAGTTAGTCAAAGGGGATCCAATGTGTGCCAGCCTGGGATGACATGCTGAGCATGACATGATGCTCCACCTGCTAGGGGTGGCGTGCACCTATCAGTCCAGGCCTTATGGATATTGGCAAAGGCTGTTGTTACCCACAGCGTGCCTTGAATAGGTAAGGCTCAAAACACAAACCCACTTCCATAGGTATCACAAGGGATAAGAACCTAGATGTAATGCTACCCAATGCCAGAAGTCTAAACAGCAAGATGCATGCAATCTAAACTCCCCCAGTATGGAGAATGTTGATATCTGTCCTGTAACAGAAAACTGGGTCAAGGCTCACAACAGCACCCTAACACTACCAGGTTACACCTCATACTGTGCTGTGCAGCCTCAAAACATGGAACAAGCTACAAAAGGAGGGCGACTAGCAATAATTGTCAAGGATAACCACACCCCCATGTTGGTACCACAACAAGAAGCACCATGGACTAGCCATGGTCAAGTAACAGTGGCTAAAACTGCCTCCCAGTTTATAGCCTGCTACAGACTACCATCCTAACACCAGGAACTGCACTTCGCCTATGTTGGAATCCATGAATATATCAAGCCCTGCAGACCAGATTATATTGGGTGACTGAAAATACC
>NC_056746.1:702174703-702309032 GCF_019279795.1 Protopterus annectens | reverse complement strand
CCCTTCCTTCCTTTTTTCCCCCCCAAAAAAAACCTTTTTCCTTTTCCCTTCCCCAACCCCCCAAACCCACTTTTCCCCCCACCCCTTAAAACCCCCCCCAAAATTCCCCCCCCTTTTTAAACTTTTTTAAACCCCATCAAAATTTTTAACTCCCCATGCTAATGCCCCTAAAATATTCACTCTTTCTAAAGCTTGCTGAAGGGGTATGTCCCCATTAATTCCCTTAATTGACCCATTTAATCTTATGCCTCCAAATTGTGGCATGCTCCCTTTAACCTCCTTTTCCGGAAAAAAAAAAATTCTCAATTTTGGCCCAAACCCATTTTTCCCCCCAATCTAAAAAATTCTTAAAAAATGCATCCACCCCCCTTTCCCCTTCCTTTCAATAATCACCTCTTCACCCCTCAACATTTCCCCGGGCCATAGTAAAAAACTGTTTCCCCCAAAGACATAGTCCATGCTGTGACTCTGGAAAAATTGTATCCACTGTCCTTCTAGACTATAAAAATTAAACCCTCTTCTCTTTCCCCATTCTAACCCCCTTTAACCCCAATCCCCCAATCTTTACCTGGTTAAAGAATTTTTTGACAGATGGGAAAAGGGAAAAGGTACCCCCCTTTTCCCAAGGGGGTTCCCAGGTTCAATACTGTCCAATGCTCTTCAATGTTTTTCAATTTTTTGCTGCCTTTCCCCAACACTAAAATAGTAAGGGGAATCTCATTTAATCTGTCCTTTTCTTTCCAAACAATTCCCCAAACTGTTTACAACTAGGAACTGGGTGTTCAAACCATCTTTAATCAAATTCCAAAAACCTACTTTTCTTTCAAAACATTTTGCAAACAAACTTTAATATTATACACCCCCCATAAAAATTTCCCCTTCCTTTAAATTATCTTTAATTTGCCCTCATTCATACTATGCCTTAAATTTTTTAAATCAAAAATTTTTTCAGAAAAAAAGTCTTTTTCCCTTTTTCCCCCTTCCCTTAACTTTAAATTCCCCCCTTTTCCCTTTTTCCCTTTTTAAAACAGAAAAATTTAAAAAAATTCCCAAAATTAAAATTTAAAAATTTCCGTTTTTACAAAAAAACTTTTCCCCATTGTGTAACTTAAGCCCAAAATTTTTTAAAATTTTGGTAAAAAACCTAATTACTCCCAAATAAGTTGCCCAAAAAAAAAACCTTTTTTTTTAAAACATCCCCTCCAGTTTTCCCTTTTAAAAAAAAAAATTCCCCCGAAAATTTAAAAACTTTAAAATTCAAAACCTTATCTTTCCCAAATTGGAATTTCTTCTCCCCCAATTTTCTATAAACACTTCATTAAGATTCATCCAGCTGATTTATTCCAAAATTCTTTTTTTTAATTGGGAATGTTATTTTTTTCTTTTTCCTTTTCCCCCAAAAAAAATTTTTCCTTTAAATTAAAAAAATTTTAAAAAATGAACAACATCAAATAAAGGTAAAACCCCACAAACAAGTCTTTGCCTTTTATTTTACCCGTTTTTCCCCCAAACAAAAAAATTTTAAATTTTATTCCCCCCATTTTTTTTAAATTATTTTACAGGCCCTAATTCTTTGCCAAAAATTTTTAAAAAAAGGTTTTTCCCCCCCAAAAACCAAACACTTTTGGGGCTTTTAAAAAAAAAAAAAAAAAAAAAATTTTTTTGTTTGGGGGGGGGGGGGGGGGGGGGGGGGGGGGGGGGGGGGGGGGGGGGGGGGGGGGGGGGGGGGGGGGGGGGGGTGGGGGGCGGGGGGGGCGGGGGGGGGGGGGGGGGGGGGGGGGGGGGGGGGGGGGGGGGGGGGGGGGGGGGGGGGGGGGGGGGGGGAGGGGGGGGGGGGGGGGAGGAGGGGGGGGGGGGAGGGGGGGGGGGGGGGGGGGGGGGGGGGGGGGGGGAAAAAAAAAAAAAAAAAAAAAAAAAAAAAAAAAAAAAAAAAAAAAAAAAAAAAAAAAAAAAAAAAAAAAAAAAAAAAAAAAAAAAAAAAAAAAAAAAAAAAAAAAAAAAAAAAAAAAAAAAAAAAAAAAAAAAAAAAAAAAAAAAAAAAAAAAAAAAAAAAAAAAAAAAAAAAAAAAAAAAAAAAAAAAAAAAAAAAAAAAAAAAAAAAAAAAAAAAAAAAAAAAAAAAAAAAAAAAAAAAAAAAAAAAAAAAAAAAAAAAAAAAAAAAAAAAAAAAAAAAAAAAAAAAAAAAAAAAAAAAAAAAAAAAAAAAAAAAAAAAAAAAAAAAAAAAAAAAAAAAAAAAAAAAAAAAAAAAAAAAAAAAAAAAAAAAAAAAAAAAAAAAAAAAAAAAAAAAAAAAAAAAAAAAAAAAAAAAAAAAAAAAAAAAAAAAAAAAAAAAAAAAAAAAAAAAAAAAAAAAAAAAAAAAAAAGTAAAGCTTTGAAAATTCCTTTCATTTAGGATTCCCCAAAATAAAGTGGTTTAATAATAAAGAACTTTTCTAAAGATTAATGCTTAGTATAATTTCCCAATAATTTTTTTTTTTAAAATTTTTTAATTATAAAAGATATCACAGATAATTTTCAATATCCAAAAATGGCTATCTGGAAAACCAAGGTTTTTTAAAATTTTTCTCTGTATTTGATATTCCCATGGACCTTAAATAAGCCCCAGGAAAATCACAAAAATTTTTGGGTTTAAAAAAAATTTTGTAAAGGTTTTTACTGACCGGGTTCTCATTTTGATTCCGGAATACATACCATAAATAAACCAATTTTTATGTAAATAAATATAAATATATTATAAAACAAACAAACAAACAAACACTGAAAATTTTCTTTCCCCCCCTTTAATTTATAAATAAAATATTATTATTTAAAAATTTAAATATTTATTAAATTAAAAATTAATTAAATTTTTAAATAAGAAATTTTAAATTTTTAATTTTAAAATATTAAATTTTATTTATAAAAAGTTTCCCAAAAAAAAACCCCAAAAAAACAACACAACAAAAAATTTTTTAGCATTCTATTGAAGAAAAAAAATTTTTAACCTACTTATAAAGAATTTAAATTTAAAAAACTATTTAACAGATTAATATTTTAAATTTTTTTTAATGTTAGGGGAAAAACAAAAATATACTGTTGTTAATTGCTTATTAAATATTTTTTGTTTGATGGGTTCATTTTTTAACCAATTCTTTATTAAAAAATAATATTACTATTTGAAAAATATATTATCTTTAAATTTAAAAAAAATTTGACAAAGTAGAGATAATTTTAAAAATAAATATGTCTTTTTAAAAAATCTTAAACTTTTTAAAATTTTATATATTCTGAAAAAAATGATATTTATTTATTATTTTACATTAAAAAAAATTTGAATTACAACCTTTATGCTTAAAAAAATTCCATGGTAAAAAACATATGTCTAAATTTTAATAAGATTCTCTTGTTTATGTTAGAGAGGGTTCAATGCAAAGGTGGGAGGGGGTAATCGGCAAAATAATTTACTTTAAAGAACTACTTTGGCAACTGGAATTAACTGTTGATAGACCACCAGGTTAAAAATGATTATATGTCCATCAACTATATTTTGAAATAGAAACATAATAAAGTGAAATAATCTTTACTGGTGTTTTTTGATCCCATGGCTTGCTGTGTATTTTATAAATGTTTTACTTTCTGTGTATTTTGTCATTCTGATTGAAGTCTTTTCATTTAGATGAAAGTGTTCAATAAATTTTGTAGTGAATTAGTCCTCCAGGACCAGACTTTTATTATTTCTATCATTTTTTGTGTTCCAGTGTGGTTGCCAGCATTTTACTCATTGGGCAGGATTCACGAAGGCTTGCACAGAGTCTAAGATTAGTGTAAGACTCCATGCAGCCCTCGCGATCCAGGAACAGCCCGAAATTCTGTGGGAGAGACCAGCTAAACGCCTCTACACGGAGTGGGCGTGGATATGCTAATCACCTCACTTGCAGTCGAAAGGCATGCAAATGAGGTAGATTAGTGATCCAGGAAGCCCAAAGCAGCCCATGTAAGAGCCGTTTTAGCTGCAGAAATGTACTCAGTTGACAACTGAGTACGTTTCTGCAAATAACACAATGGAGCCATGTCAGCTCCAAATAAAGGGTGCATATGTGTCAGGCAGCATGCCAATGGCCAAATATGTGGCCATTGGCAAGGTACCCCGATGCAAATATGAGAAATAAATATATATTTTTTTCGGCGATCGCCGATATTTAAATGCAGCGCAGCCCCACGCAAACGGGCTGCTCTATATAAAACATAAAAATGAAGGTTATAAACCCACAAATGTGGGTTTTATGCAATACATGGATTTACAATGCAGGGACCAGCAGACCAAAAACAACATGGCCACCGTTTAGTGGTTGCTAAGGGGGGAAGCTGAGTCTAAGTCCTGTAACTAAGCATTAGTAGGCAATCTGATGTAAATGAGTGTTAGGATACTGAATTCCACTGTCACATAGCAAATGAGCACATTCTGAGTAGTGTAAGAGATACATAAGGGGGAGGAATAGAGTAGGAGATAGGTGACATCACAGTGGGGAATGGCAGAAAGAAATGCAGTTCATTGGAGGTCAGTGTTACATGACAGATGTCAGACACATATCATGGAAAGAGGAGTGCCACAAGATAAGCATGGGAAAGTCAAGAAATGGAAGGTGTACACTGTTGCTTACACTAAAGTTTCTTGCTGGGCGTGCATGCGCACGTGTATGCGCCATGAGGTGCGAGTAGGGCAGTGCACTGTAAGACAGACTGAGCATGTGGAGCCTGTTGGCAGACTTGTAAGACTGTTTGCACTGGTGTGTGCATGTTTTAACCTGAATAAGTAGATTCTAAACCGTAAGCATGTGCTGCGTGTAAGCCACTATGAGCGTGATTCTGCTGGTATGCGCATTGCTCCCCCCTGAGGAAACAGAAAGGAAACATGAAGCAACAGAATTAGTAGGAAGCTAGCAGGGAATACTGCTGGAGCTAGCAGGTGAAAACAATTAGAAGCAGGCAATTACACAGGCAGAATATTAGCCCAGCCAAGCACTTAAAACTCTGCAAACAGCAGTGCAGGATGTTTCTCTCAAGAGACACTGCAAGACAGGTGTAAGCTATTAGAAGTGAAAACTGAAAAAGCTGAACTCAGAGCAGAAATGCTAGGGGCTGCCATAGCTGTCATAAGGAGACATAGGCAACTTGCTGAGGGTGGTGACAATGCAAATGGTGCCAGACAACCCACAGTGAAGAGACGGAGAAGAGTGTACAGGCCCAGGGTCACCTACCACGGGTTACATGAGCTGGAGATAGTGGAGCGCTATAGAGTGGACAGAGACCTCCTGCAGCAAATTGTCGAGCTGTGCAGTCCATGCCTCACACAGAACCAACAGAGGGGAACCCATCCCAGTGGAAACCAAGGTATGTGTTGGCCTAAGAATACTAGCAACAGGTACCTTCCAGAGACCAACTGGTGATATGATGGGGATATCACAGGCATCAGCCTCCAGGGTACTGCACCAGCTCCTGGATGCCATGTCAGCACATGTCGGTGATCATGTATATTTCCCTAATGCCCGTGATGTATTGGCCAGCAATATGCATCTCTTCCAGAAAATAGCGGAATACCCTGAGGTAGTGGGTGCAATAGACCGCACGCACATACGCATCAAAGCACCAGCCAGAGAGCGGGGTAGGGCCTACATTAACCGCAAGGGCTTCCCCTCCATCAACTGCCAGGTTGTGTGTGATGCCCAGGGCATAATAATGAATGTGTGTGCTGGCTGTCCTGGGAGCTACCATAATTCCCATATCTGGCATTTGACGCAGCTGTACCAGACATTTGCCAATGGGGACATCCCACATGGACACCTAATGGGGGATGCAGGTTATGCACCAGAGCTGTGGCTGATGACACCCATCAGAAACGCACACACACCTGAACAAGAACGCCATAATGAGGCACACGCACAAACACGTAATGTAATAGAGCATGTGTTTGGGCTGCTCAAGTCACGGTTCCGGTGTCTGGACACATCTGGTGGAGCCTTGCAGTACTCACCAACTACATGTACCCAAATTGTCATGGTATGTGCTATGCTATATAATATGATCTTGCAAAAACAGCTGCATCAGGACCAGCATAGGGCTGGGCCAAACAGCCCCCCACCATTGCCAAGGCCATCACAGGCAGAGCGTGACTCGGAGGAGGAACAACCTGAGCCTGCCCCAGTAGGCAGAAGGAGGCGAGCCCAGTATGCCCTGGCCTTGGCAAAGAGGCAACACATAGCACATACACTGGCTCAGTAGGAACCCTGGGAATGATACCCCTCTCTGACTCACTCATATAATAACAGGGATGCCTAAAATGACATAACCTGCTCTCAAACATGTACAGGGAGTGTAGTATGTGCATCCGACAGAGGCAGCCCTGCAGCACCACCTGAGGCATGAATGTCATGTGTTAAGCAATGTAACACCATGTAGTATATGCAAACTTGATGACCCTGACTAACATCCTACCCTTACCAAGAATGATGCCACAATATGACGATGAGATGATCAATTGCAATAATTGGCTGAAGTATTGCAGTTAGTCAAAGGGGATCCAATGTGTGCCAGCCTGGGATGACATGCTGAGCATGACATGATGCTCCACCTGCTAGGGGTGGTGTGCACCTATCAGTCCAGGCCTTATGGATACTGGAAAGGCTGTTGTTACCCACAGCGTGCCTTGAATAGGTAAGGCTCAAAACACAAACCCACTTCCATAGGTATCACAAGGGATAAGAACCTAGATGTAATGCTACCCAATGCCAGAAGTCTAAACAGCAAGATGCATGCAGTCTAAACTCCCCCAGTATGGAGAATGTTGATATCTGTCCTGTAACAGAAAACTGGGTCAAGGCTCACAACAGCACCCTAACACTACCAGGTTACACCTCATACTGTGCTGTACAGCCTCAAAACATGGAACAAGCTACAAAAGGAGGGTGACTAGCAATAATTGTCAAGGATAACCACACCCCCATGTTGGTACCACAACAAGAAGCAGCATGGACTAGCCATGGTCAAGTAACAGTGGCTAAAACTGCCTCCCAGTTTATAGCCTGCTACAGACTACCATCCTAACACCAGGAACTGCACTTGGCCTATGTTGGAATACATGAATATATCAAGCCTTCCAAACCACATTATATTGGGTGACTGAAAATACCCAAACATAGACTGGGAGCATTATACTAGCTCCAACACTGTAGGACAAAAGTTCCTAGAATCCATAAACCAAAATGCCCAGGAACAACGTACCACTCCCACAAGAGGGTAAGCATACTGGATGTGATAATCAGCAACATGGGTACTGGATGGCAAGATGAGAAGTGTATCCCTCACTGGTAAGACCAGACCATAGAGTAATCACACCGGATATACACATCCTGACCACAGTCCCTGGCCAGAAAACCACAGTGAAAAATGTGTAAAGCAAAAGTTGCACTCCTCCAAACTGAAGTGGAATCCATTAAAGGCCCTGTGCAGGTGCAAAATATGGGCCACACCTCAGAACCTGTTATACAGGCATTCCATGAACACTGCCAGGAATGCTTGGATTATGCAATCCCAAATAAAACCAAGACACAATGCCATACACGCAGGCATCTGGCATGGTGGACTCCAGCCATTACCAAACCATGCAAGAGAATGAGGAAGCTACTACATGATAGAGCAAACATAAAAAGGGAAGTAATCTCTGATCAGTATTATGGCAATAAAATATGTCCACTCATACAATCCACTAAGGCCAGCTACAACAAGTTGAATCTGTGAATCTTGAGGCAATGTTACACCTGCCCTAAGTACACAAACAACCCTCACCTCCCCCCAAGAAATGCAAATATATGTGAGAGATGCAACCATTTATCCAAACCGGAGGCTGAGCTCTCTCAACTCAGTACTGTCAAAACTAGTCAGGAGGAGAAGGTAACCACACACACCACAAACCCTGTCTCACATAGTCCTATCACAACTGCAAACCAAAGACATAAACACAGAAAAACATTCCCAGTGGTCCTAATTACAAACACACCACATCAACAGAGGCCTCCAAAGCAGACACCCAAGCAACCACTACCTCCAAACATAGCACATGCAACACATAGTACACAAAGCTGGTGTGCCAAACAGTCACAGGCCAGAAGTAGAAACAACATGCCTAATGCAGTTGTAATAGGTGACTCCATAGTCAGACACACTGCTGTCCCGCTCACCAGACTGAACAAGGGAAAGGGTACAGTAAGCTGCCTGTAGGCTGCTACAATACACCACATAACAGAAGTACGCAGGTCACCCCAAAGCAAGTAGAAATATGATGCAGTCATTGTCCATGCTGGTGTGAATGACCTGAGATGTACCTCCCCAGACTACATGAAAAGAGACATAGATGAGCTCTCTGATTATGTAGTCCAGGCCGGTATGACACTGACGTGTGCAGCATCCTACCCTCACCAAGAATGATGCCACAGTACAAACACAGAATGATCAGCTTTAACAAGTGGCGCAATTACTGGTGTCATTCCAAGGGGATCCAATGTCTGTCTGCTTGGGAAGTCATGCTTGACAAGCCACGCTGCTGTTCCAGGCATGGCTTGCACCTGTTACCCCTGGGTGTCTGGATATTGGATAAGGCTCTTGCCACCTCCATAGAGCCTTTCGTAGGCAAGGCTGAAAAGACTAACCCACCACCCTAGAAAACATAAGTGGAAAGAAACATAAGGGTAATGCTGACCAATGCCAGATGTGTAAACCTCAATATGCATGCTCCCGAGGCCCTCCCCAGTATGGAGAGCATTGATGTCTGTGCAGTGACAAAAACCTGCAGCAAGGCTCCTCACAGCACACCAGCACTACCAGGTTATACCTCATATCATGCGTTATGGCCCCGAAACCTGGACCAAAACATAAAAGGAGGGGGAGTATCCATATTCAGCACAGACACCCACACGTCCAGGTAACTGACAATGCACGAAGCATCGGAGACCACCCATGTGCAACTAACCATAGGCAAAACTGCTGTACAGTCTGTAGCATGCTACAGACCACACTCTCACACACAGGAACCCCACCCAGCCCTCCTGAAGACACTGGACAGTATGAATGTCTCACCAAATACCAAACAAAGTACTCACAAATTACCACATAGGTGGTAATCCATTATGTATGGAAGGAGTAATCAGGGATCTAGGGACACAAGTGGACAGTAACCTGTTATGTGACACTCACATTGCCAACGTGGCTAGGAAGACTGTCTATATTGGACACCATATCATGAAAGGATTCACATCTACGTCAACAGAGGTCATTGTGCCACTATACTGTTCTCTTATCAGACCCATAATCTAGTACAATGCCTCATTTGGGATGTACCTTACCCGACACCTGCAGCAGTTAGAAAGACCTCAAAGGTACCTCACCAAGAGGATAAAGGGTCTCAAATATATGTCATATGCTGCCTGTCTGTAGACACCCCAGCTGAATGCAGTCACATACTGCCTACACAGAGGCGTTGTATGCCTGTTGTACAAGGCCATGTCCAACACAGGAGTAATGGACATGCTCCACCCCAGAAAACACAAATCCATCGGAGCTGTGAGAGTGAGAGATGTCAACCTCAACACATAATGAAATAGGATGTGCTGGAGGGACAGATACATAACCCAGAGGCACCCTACACCCTGGAACAGAATCCCACTCCATGTTAGGCAGAGCCCCTCACTGACTCTCTTCAACAGGAATCTTGCCAAATGGATGGATGATCGTAGATGTACACTGGGGGTCTTCACTGTGTCACGTCCAGACAGAGGCACAGCAAAGTAAATCATAAATGGCCATAATATTCACATAGCAAGGGGTGGCGAAAGCCACACACACTCTGGCTTGGCTTATAAATGCCCTAGGGCACATAGCCTAGTATGAACCTATGAACCTATGAAGATACAAATTGTACAGGACACTAAGGATAATCACAAGGCTTTCTTAACTGATGGTAGGAACCTTGTTGGGAATTCACAGATATGCTCTGAATCACTCAAATATTACAAACAACATACCAAACACACACACATATTGCCAACATTCAACCTGACAGGTGCAGTGCAGCCCCCCCCCCCCCCGCCAAATGCAAAATATCTATCCCAGCAGAGTGCAGGCCCCCTGACATTGCAGATGCTGAGGTAACAGCCAGCATCTACAAAGCAAAACACGCAGCATCAATGGTATGAGATGGTGTCCTGGGCTGAGTCCAACATGGACTCTAAGAAGAATGGAATGCCAAATAACACTACTGCTCAATGTTAGACTTACCACAGGATATGTACCCAAAGAGCAGTGTACAACAACAGTGGTCCTTCTCAACAAAGGTGTTGCCTGAATGGATACTGCAAACTACCACCCCAGAATCCTGACAAGCTTGGTCTGCAAAGCTATGGAAAGGATCAGCATGTACCGCAGACATAAAGATATTGGGGACCTACTAACACTGGACCCTACCCAGTGTGGCTTTCTTAAGTGCAGATCCTGCCCCTTAAACATGTTTAACTCATTTGAAACAGTCATTAAGGTCATTGATGAGGGGAATGTGGTCCACACAGCGTAGCCGGACCTTGCAAAGGCTTCCATACAATACCCCAAGTGTTCATTATAGATAAGCTCACCAGCTTAAATATAAACCCCTATGTCAGTAGAGGGGTTGCAAACCAGACCAAGGACAGAACTGACATGGTCAGAAATGCTGCAGCCATGTCAGACTACAAACTAGATATAACTGGCATCCCACAAGGCTGTGTCCTGGGACCTCCCTCGTTTGGTATATATGTCCCATAGGTACAGGCCAACATGGAAGGACTGTGTCTGAACAAGTTTGCAGAGGACTACAAACTGGCCACCATATGTGACCCTCCAGCTGACACAAGCATCCCACAAAAGGGCCACATAGAAACAGACAACTGGTGCCATAGCCATGCTAGCAAGCTAATTGCAGAAAAGTGTATAGTCAACCCCTGTGGATATACAGTAAGTGCCCACCACTTGCCACATAGGTGTTAACCCATTAAGTACGTAGGTTCATAGGTTCATAGGTTCATACTAGGCTATCTGCCCTGAGGCAATTATAAGCCTAGCCTGATTCTTTATGGCTTGCACCACCCCTTGATTTGAGTATACTGTGCCCTTTTTAAGGTTTAGTTTACTGTGCCTCTGTCTAATAGTGACACGGGAGTAATCCCTGGGACAAACCTACGATCCCCCATCCACTTATCGAGATTCTTCTTGAAGAGATTCAGTGAGGTGCTCTGCCTCACATGAACTGGAATTCTATTCCAGAGCAAAGGGAGCCTCTGGGTTATGAACCTGTCCCTCCAGCAAGTTCTATTTATTTCTGTGCTGAGGTTCAAGTCCCTCAAGCATGTGGCTCTAAGGGATTTAGATTTACTGAGGTGGAGCATATCCATTAATTCTGGATTTGACATAGCTTTGTATGTCAGGCATAGATCGCCTCGAAGTAGGCGGTATGCAACTGAGTAGAGCTGGAGTTTTTTTAACTGAGCAGCATATGGCATCTGTTTGAGACCCTTGATCCTCTTGGTAAGATACTTTTGGGGTCTTTCTAATTGCTGCAGGTGTCGGGTAAGGTACATCCCAAAAGGGGCATTGTATTCTATGATGGGCCTGATGAGGCATGAATAAAGGGTGCACGATTACCTCTCTTGATCTAGATGTGAAACCCTTTGTGATGAGGTGGGCTATGTAGAAGGTCTTTCTAACCACTTTGGCAATGTGGTTTTCAAAGGAGAGATTGCTATCAACTTGGGTCCCCAGGTCCCTAATAACTTTCTCTGTACTTAATGGGTTTCCGCCTATGTGGTAATTTGTGGGCACATTGTTTTTGCCAAAGGGTATGACTATACATTTTTGGCATTTAGCTTTAAACCATGGGGCTGGCACCAGTTATCTGTCTCTGTGAGACCTTTTTGAAGGATGTTTGTGTCAGCTGGAGAGTTGATTATGGTGCCCAGTTTGCAGTCGTTTGCAAACTTGGTGAGTCATAGTCCTTCCACGCTTGCCTGTACCTCGAAAAGTATATACCGAACAAGAGTGGTCCCAGGACAGAACCCTGTGGGACACCACTTGTGACCGGTTTCGAGTCTGACATGGCTCCAGCAACTCTCACTCTGTGGGTTCTGTCTTTGAGCCAGTTTGCGACCCATCTTGTGACATAGGGGTTTATATTTAAGCTGGATAGCTTATTTATGATGCCAGTGGGGTATTGTGTCAAATGCCTTTGCAAGGTCCAGATAGGCTGTGTGGACTACCTTCCCTTCATCTATGGCTTTGGTGACTGTTTCAAAGACATCAACCAGGTTCAAAAGGCAGGATCTGCCCTTGACAAAGCCGAACTGGGTAGGATCTAGTGTCTGTAGGTCCCCAATGTCTTTGTTTATGAGCTCCATGATGATCCTCTCCATAGCCTTGCAGACTAAGCTAGTCAGGCTGATGGTTGAATAGTTTCCTGGGTCCGTCGGGGCTCCACCTTTGTGGAGTGGGACCACTGTTGCTGTACGCCATTCTGTGGGCACATATCCTGTAGTGAGGCTGAGATTGTATAGCTGTTTTATTTGAGGGATTAGTTCCTCTTGTAGTTCATGTAGGATGCAACCTGGGATGCCATCTGGTCCCATGGAAGCAGTGTTTTTTGCTTTGGAGAGGGCAGCCTTCACCTGAGCATCTGAGATGTTTGGGAGGCAGCCCTCTGCCAGGAAAGATACTTGCTCTTTTGCGGTGGGGGGTGGTGGAGAAGTTTGCACTGAACCTGTCTGCCAGGATATTGGCGATGTCTGTGGGTTCAGTGTATTTTTTGTCGTTTAGAATCAACTCAGAACAAGTCTGGGAGTTGCATCCCAGGTTTCTAACATAACTGAAAAAAGCTTTATGATTGTCTTTGGTGTCCTGTGCAATTTTTCTCTCGAAGCTGGCCTTGGAGGATTTTATGAGGGATCGTAATTTTTTGCTAGTACTGATCAGAGATGCCTTCCCTATCAGGGATTTTGCTCTATCATGTAGTAGCTTCCTCCTTCTGTTGTACAGTTTATTTATGGCAGGGGTCCACCAGACTGGACGCCTGCCTTTGGATGATTTGGTCTTGGTTTTGTTTGGGATAGCATGATCCATGCATTCCTGGAGATGTCCGTAGAATGCGTTTATATAGGATTCTGCAGTTTGGGCTGTAGTTTTCACTGGCCCTGGGGCCTTGAAGAATTCCACTTTGGTTTTGAGAAGTGAGAAGTTCGCTTTTGAGAAGTTTTTCACTGTGGTTTTCTGGGCTGGGGGGGACGGGATGTGGACAGCCAGTGAAATTAATTTATGGTCTGATCTTACCAATGAGGATATACTTCTGGTGTGGAGCATAGAGTCCCCATGTTGGTAATGATCAGGTCTAGTATGTTGTCCCCTCTTGTGGGAGTGGTGACTAGTTGTTCCATAGCATTTGAGTTTATAATTTCCAGGAATCTTTGGGCTAAGGTGCTGGGGCTTGAGTAGTGCTCCCAGTCAATGTTTGAGTAGTTGAAGTCGCCCAATATAATGGTGTTCGGAGAGATCTTCATGTTCTCCAATGTTTTCAGGAAAGCCGAATGGGATTCCTGACTTTGAGAGAGTGGTCTGTAGGATGCTATAAACTGAAAAGCAGTCTTGCCCACTGTTAGTTGCACATGGATGGTCTCCGATACTTTGTGCAATGCCACTAACCTGGAGGTGTGGATATCCTTGATAAATATGGAAACTCCCCCTCCTTTTGTGGTTCGGTCTGGATTTTGGGGCTGAAAAGCATGATACGAGGTATAGCCTGGTAGTGCTGGGGTACTCTCTGGAGCCTTGAACCAGATTTCTGTCACTGCACAGATATCGATGTTCTCCATACTGAGGAGAGCTTCGAGTGCGTGCATCTTGAGGTTAAGACTTCTGGCATTTAGCAGCATTACCCTTAGTTTCTTGTTCCTTGTGCTGTCTATGGGGGTGGGTTTGACTTTTGAGCCTTGCCTAAAAAAGGCACTATGGGGGTGGCAAGAGCCATTGCCAATATCCGAAAGCCCAGTGGTGACAGGTGCAAGCCGTCCCTAGCGAAGCAATGTGGCTTGTCGAGCATGTCATCCCAGGCTGACAGACACTGGATCCCCTTTGAATGACACCAACATTTTTGCCAATTGTTAAAATCGATCATTTTGTCTTTGTACTGTAGCATCATTCTAGGTGAGGGTAAGATGCTGCTCAAGGTCAGGGTCATACCAGCCTGGTCTACATGATCAGAGAGCTCCTCTATGTCTCTTTTCATGTAGTCCAGGGAGGTACGTCTCAGGTCATTCACACCAGCATGTACAATGACTGAGTCATATTTGTATTTGCTTTGGAGTGACCTGAGTACTTGCGTTATGTGTCGGATCCTAGCACCTGACAGGCAGCTCACCGTGACCTTCTCTTTATTCAGCCTGGTGAGCGGGACGTCAGTGTGTCTGACAATAGAGTCACCTATAACAAGAGTATCAGGTGTGTTATTCAGCCTTAAGGGCTGTGGCTGCTTGGCGCACTGACTTTGTGGGTTATGTGTTATGTGTGTTTTGTTTTGAGGTAGCGTTTGCTTGGATGTCTGCTTTGGAGGTCTCTGTTGCTTAGGTAGATTTTTATTTAGAGCCTCCGAGTATGTTTTTGTGTATTTATGTGTTTGGTTCGCTGATGTGGTGGGACTATGTGATACTGGAATTGTGTTGTGTGAGGTTACCTTCCCCTCCTGACTGGTTACACCAGTTTTGAGATGGGAGAGCTCAGCCTCCAGTTTGTCTAAATAGTTGCATCTCTCACATATATTTGAACCTGTTTGGAGGAGGAGAGGGTTGTCCGTGTACATGAGACAGTTGTAACATTGCCTCAAAATTCCCAGATTCACCAGCTGGACTGGAGAGGAAACCATTGACTGACCTTTGGACATGCTAGAGTAACAGGGAAACTGAATTTAAGATGGACCAATAGAGGACAGGGTAATTGTAGAGAGTATAAGAGTAAGTAGTGCTTATGGTTTAATAGTGCTAACTTGTAGGATTAATTAATTGGACCAGTGAAGGGCCTTAGAATGAGAATATGGTGTTTAAATTGAGAGATAGAGCAGTTCTAAGGGAAAAAGTGAAGAGCAGACTTTGTGGAGCCAGGAGTAGTTTAAACCCAATTAGGCGGCGCTGCCAGTTGTTGTGCTACGCACAAAAACGCGCAAAAGAGGGTTTTAAGAGAGGAAGATGGAAGAGTTTTGGAATTGACCCAAAATGGCCAATAAAACTACAGTTTCAAGTCAGTAACCACTCCCACAGGGGCAGGCAGGCTGCTCAATGTTTTTCAATGCCACTGATCAACAGAGAGACTTTCCTTTAGCCCAAGCAAAAAATGGCCTCACAGAAACTTACAAACAGTTCAAGAACAGCAAGCCTGTAACTGAATTAAATCTCAGAAAAGTGGGAAAAAGCAAGATTTTTTTTGTTTTTTTGTTTTTTCAGAGATAGCAGAGGTTAACAAGTATCAACAAGTTATAACAGTGCAGTAAATGACCCCACCCAAGGGTGCTAGGCCAAAGACAGATAAAATGCAAGTTTTGAGAAAAAAATGATTTTAAAAATAAGTGCAAACAGGAAATTCAGTAAACAGCTCTAGGTTGTGCTCTAAATACAGTTACTAATGCAGAAATCAAATTTAACAAGCCAGAAAATGCTCAAAATAGGCGGCTATGCAGAAAAACTTAGCAAATAAACAGAGGAAAAATACTTAAAGTCTCAAAAGTGGCTCCTTTCTTCTCTCAGCGTTTTCTCCTCTTGGTGGGTGCTTCACCAACAGCCAACAAGCCTGAAAAGACGCCAAAACCACGAGGCAACCAGGTTTTAAGAGAGGAAGATGAAGGAGTTTTGGAATTGACCCAAAATGGCCAATAAAACTACAGTTTCAAGTCAGTAACCACTCCCACAGGGGCAGCATGTTCATTGATTCCAGCTTGGACATGGCTTTATACATCAGGCACAGCTTGCCTCTGGGTGGGTAGTGTGGCAGTGAGTGGAGCTGCATGTAGTAAGAGACCTGGGGACACAAGTTGATAGATATCCTGCATTGGACAAGCATGTGGCTGTAGTGGTTACAGAAACATACCATATACCCACCTAATCATGAAGCTTGTCAGATCTAGATCAGGGGAGGTCATTGTGGCTCTGCAGTCATCCTTCATCAGCGTTACAATTGACTACATTAGCCCCTGTGGGATGTACCTCAGCAGACACCACCATCAACTGGAAAGTCCCCAAAAGTACCTCATCAGGAGTATCAAAGAGCTTGAACAGATGCCATGTGTTGCCTGATTAAACAAACTGCAGCTCCACTCACTGCCATACTGCCCACCCAGAGGCAAGCTGTGCCTGATGTATAAAGCCATGTCCAAGCTGGAATCAATGAACATGCTGCACCTTGTACAATCTGAATGGCAGTGAGCTATGCACATAAGAGACCTGAACCCCAGCACTGACATACATAGGACAAGCTGTACTGAATGATCCATAACACAGAAGCCACCCCCACTCTTGAGTAAACTTCCAGTACAGGTTAGCCAGAGAGTCACTCATCGACTCTCCTCAAGAGGAATCTTGATAAGTGGATGGGAGATGGTAGGTTTACCCTGGGTATCACTGTTATGTCACGGGTAGATGGAGGCACAGTATACTAACCATGACATATGTCATGGCAAACTCCAGTTACAATGTGTGTCGAAGGACAACCACACTCTCTGACTAGCATTAGAAATGGCCTAGGGCACATCACTAGTGTTTGCCAATGTACACCTATGTTGTGGAATACACTACCAATGTTGGACAAGCCTGGTTTAAGTAGTTCATATCTGAACATAATGCAACATGGTCAGATGTGTACAACTGGCCCCTAACCAGTCTGTTGTGCTCACTATGAAAATGTAAAGCAGTGATAGGACTAAAGCCCAGGATACTGTTCACCACAGTGAAAGTACTGAACCAGTACACTATACGGTACTACAGTGTTAGGTCAGTATGAAAGGATGTTGACAACTCTATGCAAAGTATCCCATGCAAACCCTGCAGGCACAGTATAATCCCTGTTGTGTTCAGACACAAAGCAGTTGGACAGTAAGTACACAACATGACACACAACACACAACCATAAACATGAGATATTGTTGAAGTTCACACTCATCCACAAATGTGGTGGGCTGCAGAGTTCAACATATGGAAAGCTCACACTGGGCATGCTCGCACACTTTGATAAATGAGACATATGTCAGACAACATGCCATGGAAAGCCTGAACTGGGCATGCTCACACACTTAGGCCAAATCTCAGTTTAGCAGTTGGCCACACATATTTGGTATTTGTACGTGTTATTCCAGGAACCAACCACATTACAGCAATCTGCCCAGTGCACACAGTTAAATGACTACACAGACATAAGAGATATAGTGGATCCCTCTCATATTCAAACATCTTCCACAGATACACAAGTTGTTCATCGAAACAGGGAATGATATGGCAATAAAGACCTGCAAACAGTCTATCAGCAACAAATATTGTGCATCTGACAATTAAACATATGGGTGTAGAGGTCAACACTAGGCTGTTTGCCATAGGGAATGACAGCTTAGCCAGAGTGTGCTTGGCGTCTGCCTCCCCAGTACAGTAGGCTACTGTGCCACTGTAAAGTAGGTCACATAAGGCACCGTGTGAGGCTAGTGTGCTGTGCCTCCGTCAAGCAGGGACACAGTGGAGATCCCAGGGGTTGAATTTGCTAAGCCACATCCATGTTGTTGGTGTGTGCTGGAAGAGGGTTGGTGAGGACCTCTAACAGTAAGTGGGCATTAATAACAGACTGATGGGAGCCTTATCTGCAGTGTCTGGACAATTTCACTGTCAACACTTTGTTGTGATGATTATGAGGGACTGAAGTGTCGTGCCAGTACTGTTCAGAGATGTCCTCCCTCTGTGGGCTACTACTCTGCAATGTATTAGCTCACTCTGTCTGTTGGACAGCTCATATATGGCTGGTGTACACCTGACAGGTGTCCTGTTGTGGAGGAGTCATGGGTATATTTGGGATAGCATGATCAATGCAAACCTTCCACATGCTCATAGAATGCAATTGTCAAGGATTATGCAGAGTGGCCTGTATACTCCCCAGCATGGGTCCTTTGAAGTCTTCCACCCCAGTCTTCACAAGTGTAAAGTCTGCTTTTGATAAATACACTTTGTTTGCAGTGACAACCTTGCCTGGGGGTGGGGATGGGATATGGATGTCCAGGGAAAGGTGGGTATGGTCAGATATCAACAATGGTGGTCTACCGCTGGTGTGGAACAGTGAGTACCCATGTTGCAGATGGTCAGGTGCAATATGTATTCCCCCTTGTGGCTGTGGTGAGTGGTTCTGCCATAGCACATGGACTCACAAATTGTAGTGGCTGTAGGGTAATGTTGTAGAGGCCTGAGTAGTTCAGACACACAATATACCTGTACCTGACATTAACAACTGGAATGGTGTATGTGAGCACCTTCATATCTTGGCACTGTTCCCAGGGAAGCAAAGTGTGTGTCCTGGATGTGGGAGGGGTGATCCGAACTTGTTGTGTTGTGTGTTACAGGTCCTGTGGTCACGAAGCATGGTATAGAACATAACCTGCCAGTGCTGATGTGCATATCTGACCCTGAAGTAGGTGGCTGCAAATGCATATATATGCTATCCCCCACCTGACAGGTAGTACTAGATGTACATACCTCAGTAGAAATAATGATGTCAGCACCCTATAAATACTGCATGTACAAGACAGATTGCCAATAATTTGGATAGTGCGCTCTGCTAATTTGTCCGTCTTGAGTGTCATAACATAGTTAGGTAGGGGTTTGAATCCTGCAAGTGTGTGTGTTTGGGTGAGGGGAGTTAGTGTGTGTGCAATTCTGTGTGAGGGAAATGTCCCTTTTGCTAACTGGGAAAACACACTACAGGATGCCCATTCCCCTTTCTAAACACTGATGATGTCAGCACCCTATAAGTACAGCAGGAAAAGGGAAACCTCCCAGTAATGTGAATCGCGCGCTCTGCTAATGCATCCATCTCGAGTGTCCTAACATAGTTAGGTAGGGGTTTGAATCCTGCAAGTGTGTGTGTTTGGGTGAGGGGGGTTAGTGTGTGTGCAATTCTGTGTGAGGGAAATGTCCCTTTTGGCAACTGGGAAAACACACTACAGGATGCACATTCCCCTTTCTAAACACTGATGATGTCAGCACCCTATAAGTATGTTTTGCATTATGTCATGACAGTTTGGGTTAGTAACGTACAATACCATTCACAATTAGTTGTAACAGCATGCATTAGTATTCCCATTAACCAAACACCCAGATATTCAAACCATTGAACAGCAAGCATAACACATGCATATTTTGAACAGCAATACACAGTCCAACAACATGCAGGGTTGATTGATGGCAACAGGCCATCAGGTTTGGATGTATGAACAGGGCAGATGCATCAACGTACATGCAAATATGTATGAACCAACAGGACAAATGTCCAGGGGTGTTAATTGTGATTACACATACCAATTTCACGTGGAATGGATTATATGTGGTTATAGGGTAGGGTGAAGAAAATTTAATTAACAACTTCAAATACCAATACATATGCTCTACATTTCTAATAGCTGCAGATATATACACACTTCAGTTCTGCCTACAGTTTCCTATGTGATAACTACTTCAAGTTGGTGATAGGAATGTTACTGCTACATCAATATACATTTTCATTTTTATTCATACACATTCATATATGGCTCTGTTCAGCTACATCATCCTGTTACATTTGCTTTATATAGCTATAGACAACTGTGGATGTTTGGTATTTCAGACAACCATACTATCTGCATATTACAGACTGAGAGCAACATATCCAGATTTTGGGATACACATTCCAGCTGCAGTAACATTTTCAACACATGTTACTGTTTGGTTCTGCTTGTCACATTCATTTCATTCTGTACTGACTGCAGTATACTTTATTCAGGAGTTATTACTACTTTATTGGTGGATTCATAACTCTTTCTCACACTCTCTCACTTGTTTTATTTTTACAATTCAGGACGGTACTTAATTCTAGGCTTTATTGACATGTTTTACCTGTAGTTCTAACAATCCTTTCCAACAGTCTCACTTCTGTCATGTTTCTGTATTTCAACAGGGATATATTTCACACATGTGTTTTACTCAGCTTCTGCAGCTGTACTTTTCAGCCTGCTGCAGGTTATGTACTATTATATTACAGGTGGGACATCTTTATTTCAGACTTGTTTCATTTTTTTGTTTGGATTACAGACTGCATCACACTTTTGTAATCAAGCAATACTTGCAAACCCTCTTACACTGTTACTTGCACATTTTATTAATTAGTGACTACACTGCACTCTTTTGCTAACTGTCATACTTATATATTTATTTACAGTTACAGGGAGAGGATTACTGACCTGCCTGGTGGCGCAACCATGCCAGCCTATCGCCATAGGCTCTACGGTTCGCAGAATGGACACCTGCAGCTGTAATATAAATAAAGTAATATTGGAATACACATCTCCATAATAACAGCTAGGTTAATTTCTTACATAAGTAATTAGATGTAACTTACTCAGTAGTGGGGCGTTGGGCATTTGCCGGGCCTCCTGGATTCAATGGTTCAGTTGGTCCTGCTTCCGTCTCTTCAGGTCCGCATGGTATCCCTGTGGCACTGGTGAGATCATGAGCCACCGGTCCCATGCCTCAGCCCTATATGCTCCCCACGGGACCTGTCCCTGCATGAGTTGGGCCTCATGATTGTGGACAAGGAGCCAAACCATATATTTGGACTCCTCAACGCCCCACCTCTGTGCTCAAAAGCAACTACCCTCACCTACACCTGACATTCTGGCTGCAAGTCAGTTCTACAATCGGTTATGCTGTGTATTCCTGCCTACGGGGCTTATATATGCCGTTTTTCCCGCACTTATCTGTGATTAGCCATTTTGGAATTGTATCAGCTTCACTAAACCTGCTTTGTCATGCTCCTCTTTCTAATCATTCCTATATATATGCTATTACTGCATTTCTAAGCGCAACTGTCATGGCTTAGTGGTTCAGTACCTTGACCATGGTATCCTGGGTTCGAACCTGGCCACTGCTTTTTATATTTTATGACTGTCTACACAGGCTAGGAGGTGTGTCTGTGTAAAGGCAGTTTTGTTACAGCTTGCTCAATGTTGCCCGTCGGTTAGCTTGTTGGCGCGGCACGCAGCTCCGCGCAAACGGGGTATGCTGATTTACACATCATTTGGCTTTCAGCACGCATATTACGCTCAGCTCAGCCATGGACACACAGTTTCAGCATGTTAAACCACTGCTCACCTACGGGCACTCATTTTACACCTGTTAAACCACTGCTCACCTACGGGCAGATGCACTCAACTTGTTAAACTGTAGCTCAGCTATAGGCACATCTGACATTTTTTATTATTTTGTTATCTCAAATTTCTTCAAAATATATGGCCCATTTCATTACATTTTACATAAAATATAATTTTTATATGTGTACATATATGTCAGGGACTTGTTTCGTGCTTATTTCACTAAAAATAAAAATTGATGGTGGGGGGGGGGGGGCTCGAACCATGACTGCCTGCTCTTCGGCCGACATCTCTACCGCTACGCTATTGCTTCTTGGCTTACTTTGCATATTTAGTTCTTATATGCTTTTCCACTGACTGCTAACTGTGGCTAAGCTATGGGCCCACCCGAGCAAACGAGCGCACTCATGGGCATACATCTTTACAATTTAAAAAAAAATTATAAGATGTTCATTTGTACATTTTATGTTCGTAGTCTGTGGGGGCATGTGTTGTGTTGTATTTATTCACATTTACACGGGCTCTGTCGTGGGGGTTTACTGACTTTTACTCTTCTGGGGCGTGTCCGTTTGCAGGGCTCGGCCTACGGACACGCCCCTACTGTCTTCCACGGACCGTGTAAGCCTTAGGTGTGATTCAGCATGCCCTCATGCATATGCATGACATGCTGACGTCACACCGTTTAACTGCAGCCTCCGTGTAAGCCTTGTAACTCTTACACAGAGGCTTTGTGAATCCTGCCCATTGTCTTATAACTGCTTATACCTGAACACTATTATAAACAGTGCAACAGAAAACAAATGTATAGCAAATAAAAATAAAACAAACTGGAAATAAAACAGAAGCAAGAAGATACAAAAAAGAAGTGAGCACAGTATAGGCGTCTATATCACAAGATGGAATGCTAAAAATAGCGAACGCTGTTTTATCGAACTTAAAAATGCGAAACCTTAAAATGTTGAAGGAACAGATCAGCAAATTTTTTTCCCTGGGGAAAAATTCACTGATCCAAAATAAAAAAAAAAAAACAATGTACAGGCAAAATAAAACTTAAACATACCACCTCCGAGATCACACCACAGTGGAAAAAACAGCAAAGTCCAGAGAACGACCCATCAATCTTTTTCCCTGGGAAAAAAATTGATGTTCCATGCCTTCGCCATTTTCAGGTTTCACATTTTAAAGTTTGATATAAGAGCATTCGCTAATTTAAGTGTTTGCTCTTCTGATAGGGACCCCACTATAGTTGATCTTTCACTACAAGTTGTCAGTTGTTACAAATACCACAGGATGCTTGTTAGTTCTTGCAAGTTTATTAAGATATAAAATGTTTGAAAATGTGTACATCCAAAACCACAAACAATAAATAGTTGTAAAAAGTTAAGGGAATGCTTTCATCTATTAAAGTTAGCAGGACATCATCAGAGCATGGAATACGCACTGAGGTCGACCGATTAGAATGTCAACCTGAAATGTGGAATTCAGAATGCCAAAAAGTAAACCAAAGTGAAAATGAATACATCAACAGCCATAGTTCGATGTATTTGACACAGCAGGAGGTGACGTCACTCACCTCCTGCTATGCACATTAACATACCATTAAACTGTACAGTCAACACTACGTTAATGCTACTATTTTTCAGGGGGGGCTATGCCCCCCTGCACATTAGGTAGACCACCTGTGAGATCGCACTACAGTGAGGAAATGGGATAATTCCCAGTTCCTCACTGAATCGCGATCCCCATGCACAATGTCGAACACAAATGCTTGACTTACACTACCCATTCACTGTAGTGTAGTTGATTCATTTGGGTTTGAAATTCTGCCGACTTGAAAACTGCAAGCGACCAATTCAGTTTCAAGGTTTTCAGTGTAAATCTCTCTCTCTCTCTATCTATCTATATATATATATATATATATATATATATATATATATATATATATATATATATATATATATATATATATATCTGTATTTGTCACAGATTCTTATGTTATGGAGCAGAAGTTTATTAAGAATCAAAAACCTACTATCTCTTAAACTGTAACACACACCAAGGTCCCAAAACAACAGGGTACATTAGAAAAGCTTTCTGAGATTGCCTGTTCCTTAAAATAGGTTCAGTCATCCAACACCCACTGACAGATGAGTCAAAGACATAAGCAGCCATCATTCAAAGCCTGTTTTGTTAACTGCAGAACTGCTGCTGAAGACAAATCTGACAGCTGCTTTGTCCTTTCTTCAGGGGGATGATGATCTCAGAGGTAAAATAGTTAGTAGGGGGCACCACATGGGCAATGAAAGGAGGTGAGGCCACTACTTGAAATTGCGTAACAGTGATGTCTGATTT
Source organism: Protopterus annectens (assembly GCF_019279795.1). Taxonomy (NCBI): domain Eukaryota; kingdom Metazoa; phylum Chordata; order Ceratodontiformes; family Protopteridae; genus Protopterus; species Protopterus annectens. The sequence continues at coordinate 702,285,222 of NC_056746.1, read as the reverse complement.
GTGGTCACTGTAGTATGGTGTTAGAGAGGTTACTTGTGAACCGATGAATCAGTCTTTGAGCTACCTCTTTTACTATCACGGGTACACACTCTAGAATGCTGCAGCACTGTATTATACAGGCAGCTTCAGTGAAGTATTTAGCTTCACTGCCCGCATAAGCTAAATATGCATATCCCCATGTATAAGGGACATTGGCACACCCTATCATGTCCCGTTTAAACATTAAGACATTTGAAGGGCATATGTTTTCATGGGAAGAGAGTGTAATACCAACAGAGTCAATTACCCAAATTTGCTATCAGTCCATCATATCTCTCAGTGGAGTGGACTGTCTTATTCTCATTATGAAACAGGCCTCTTTTATTACATTTTATACATGACTTTAAAGACATTAATCTGAAATATAATCTGCTTTGATCCAGTCCCTAACCGGCAGTCGTAACACTTATGGCTCAGATAGGCAATCAAATATGTCATGTTAAGTGTGCAAGGATATACCATTACAGCTGCAATGAACTGAAAACAACAAAAGCACAAGGCAACTGTTTCTACATCAGTAATTTAATTGCATAAAGATATACCATGGAGGTGTCTATCTGCCACTTACCATGTAATAGTTATGATAATAGTTAGTAATCATTCTTGTTTTGTATCTGAGTTAGGGACATCATTGTTTGTGACGGTACCTCTTAGCCTGAATAACCAGGCATGTTTCTAGAAACTGCACTGAGGTAGTTTTTTCATCTAATTACATTTCTATTTTTAAGTGATCATACAGATGTAGTAATACTTCCTAAATGGTCTTTTTCCATAGAATTAAACATTGACTATCACAGTGCATTCTGATTCTGGACCAGCACAACAGTGCTAGTTATCCCAGTGGTCACAGACTACTTAACAACAGATGCTCGTCTGGCTTTATTCCACTCCTGGCTTGTAGCAGGGCATTTTGGAGTGCTTAACAAATATCTGTTCTAATCCACATCTAGCACCTTCAATATATGCAGGCATACATGATGGCAGCAGGCTGCTGGCATTTTAAATGAGTGTTGGCAACATCTTGGTATATTTGCATTATGGAGCTGTCATTTTGTAACATATCAATACAAATCACAAACGCTGTGAATAAATGTGGTCTTAAAAATGATTGCAATGAAAATTATTACTGCCAAAGTAAATAAATAGCTACATAAAATGAAAGATGGCCTTTTTAGAGGAATAATCAGCTGGTGCTGCTGCTCAGGCAGCTGTCAGATGAATTAGGTCATCTACAGAAATCACTGCCTCAAAAGAAAAAATACAGAATGTACACTTCTACTTTTCACAGTTTTATGTAACAGCAATTATGTGCTCCCTTAACCCAATTAATCAGAAATCTGCAGACCTATGAAGCAAATGGTATCGCCTCTGAGAATATTATCTGCAGAAACACTGAAAACTGTGAATTATTACAGTTCATTGCCTGCTGCTTAGTGGCAGAGAACAAAATCTGCCAAAGGAGCAATCTGATTGGTTAATTACATTTTAAAATGGAAATGTTAGTGTACAGTTTGATATGCAGCACAATTAGGGGAAGTTTTTCTTTGAAAAAGCAGCAAATATGGTGTATGAATATCTGCTCTGTTCACAGCTATACTGGTAATGGTTTACCCTAGAACAGATGACATTATGTTAAGCTTACTTTTTTAATTCTGTTTTGCTTCTCCTGTCAAGCCCCAACTCTTTGTAGGACCAACTTTTTCTTACCGTCCTTCCTTCTACAGGCAATGGGAAGTGCCACAATGGTGACTGACCCGTTGTATACTGCTGGGAAAGTTCACATTTTTATTATGATCAACACCCAGGCCTGACATATACTAATGACATAGCAGTCATCACATATATCTAGGCCTCTCTTTAGAATCTCTGCAGATCTCTTCCTGAATACAAAAAATCATCTGCAAGAAAAGAATGAAAGTTAAATAACCCATGCACTGAGCTGTGCTGATTTCTTCCTAGGGCAATGTGCACTGCTGGAATCTCAATCAGATGAAAACTTCTTGCCTGCTAGAAGTTAAGCAGAGAAGGGATTTGGACTTGATTTAGAAGTAGCAAAGGATGCTGCATAGAGAAGAATAAGGCTAATAAAGTGTTGCAAAGAACAAAACATACAAAAATGTGACAGATGCTGTCAAATATTTGAAGGGCATTTACTAAAGGAATCAAACATGCTGTTAGGCTAAAGAGAAAAAAAGAACATTGTGCCTATGAATGCAGCTCATCAGAAGTTTAGTCAAGGAGGAATATCAGTGATCAGTTTATTTATTTATTTATATGTGTTTATCAGGAAAGTTGTATTGAGCAAATACCCTTTTCATCAAAGGACAACCAAGAAAAGATATGTCAGCAATAACATAATGCAATGAATATTTACAGAAGATTTAAAATTACGGTCATAAAATTGCAAATATATTTATATTAGTTATAGGAAACAAAACACATCCCTATGAATAATCAAATATGAAAATCATGATGATTGGAATCCCCAAACTCTATTTCTTTCAGTCAACCTAGCAAGATGGCTAGTGATGATTGCCTTTGTAAGGGCCAGGTAGGAATGTGTACTGTAGGTCCTTTCTCCATGTCCTTGGCAAATCTTTCAAAGAACTTCATGATCTGCATTTTACAAAGCAATAAAAAGAAAAAGAAATAAAACTGGTAATGTTGCATGTAGATATAAGATCATATGTCATTGTTTATTAGCTTAGCTGTATTATGTTGCATAGCCTTTCATGTAATATTAGTGAGACTAATAGACCTGTAATTCCCAAGGTCAGCGGGACAACCATGTTTATGGACAGGCACCAGAGCAGCTGCTCTCCACTCCTTGGTGAGTAATCAGTGAAGAGACTCAGGTTGAAGACTTGATGGAGGTGTTTTGAAAGATGAAATGTTTCACACTGAGCTCTGGACAATTGATGCTCAAAATGAAAAGCTCCATCCACAAGATGGGTAACAAAATAAAACCTGCCCCAAGATTCAATAAAGTATTTTCCTGTGCCAGAATAGTGTAGCAGCTCCTGCACGTAATATGGCCGCCGAGCGATTCAGTAAACAGGGCTGGGGGCGTGCATGAGCCTACCAGCACTATTCTGGCATGGACACCACTGAATAATGCTAATTACCTCATTTGCTAATGAAAATCATGCAAATGAGGTGAATTAGCAATTCAGTAAGCAGGCAGGCATCCATGCCAGAACAGTGTCCATTGCAGAAATGTATTCGGTTACTGACAGTGTACATTTCTGCAAAAAATCAAAACAGGGGCATGACAGCTCAAAGCAAAGCATGTATTATGACTTTTAGGCATGTCAATGGCCAAAAATATGGCAACTGGCATGGAAAACAGTTGCAAAAGTGTGAAAATAAAAGTTTTTTTTCTTGGTCAATTTCGGCTGTTTAAGCATAGCGCAGCGGTGCGCAAATGAGATCGTGCAGAAATTAAAAAAAATGTGAAAAGACAATTTTAAGTGAAATCTGCATTTTGTCATTATAGTGGGTAGCATGCAAAATCAAAACAATAACAGCTAACACTGGTTGCTAAGGAGAAAGGCTCTGGCATAATGGTGTAACAAGGGACTAAGGCAGTGGGGTATGCAAATGAGCAAAATTTACTGAATAGCAAAATGACAGAAAATTGTCTGGATGTGCCTAACCATGTAGGAGCTATAAGGCAGTGGTGTATGCAGGAGAAGCAGCTGACATGAAAATGGGGTGTGTCATGCTTGGTGTAAGCACATTGTAGCTCCATGGCTTTCATTTGAGCTTAGTTAAGCACAGCTAAGCAAGGGTGTGTGTCTGAGGCTGTATTTACTTATTCCATGAAATGAAGAGCATGTTCGTGTCCAGGGGAGGGCTATTTCTGCTTAAAAGTATTTACTGTAGGTCAATGGGTTTGTGCAGCGAGCATTGGCTCTTAAACAACAAAAAAAAAAAATGGAAATAGCAGAACTGTTTACATTTGGGCAGCGGGTTTGTGTGGTGCACTACGGGGCTTAAAAGGGGCGGGAATGGGAATGGAAAAAAATAGGAAATAACAGAATAAAAGCAATCAAGTACAAATAATATAGCTGGCAGGTGGAATGTATCATGGTCAGCCAATCATATAGGCAGCATCTGAAGCACAACAGTATAAACTATGCAAAAACCTTTCAGCCTGGCTTTTCTCGCAAATTTGTACCATTGGTGTACACACAAAGGGGGATTTTAACCAAGAAATTGTTAAGGGCCGCTGTTGCTTTGATACATCAGTATGTGCTAGAGGCTGAGGGCGGTGAAGAGGATAATGCTTACAACCACTCCAGACTGAGGAGGAGGAGGAGAAGAGTGTTCAGATCTAGGGTAACCTTCCAGGGGCTACATGATCCAGAGATACTAGAGTGCTACAGGGTGGACAGGGACATACTTCAGCAACTCATTGAGCTGAGCTGGCCTCACTTCAGACCCAGTGCCAACAGAGGGGAACCCATCCCAGTCAATACCAAGGTATGTGTAGCCTTAAGCATGTTAGCTATAGGTACTTTACAAAGACCTAGTGGGGACATCATGGGGGTCTCACAGGCATCTGCATCCAGGGTACTCCACCAGTTCCTGGATACCAAGCTACCACATGCTGGTGAGCACATTTACTTCCCCAGCACCTATGAGGAGAGGACCAGCAATATGCACCTATTCCACCATGTAACCAACTACCCAACTTTACTGGGTGCCATAGACTGCATACGCATCCACATCAAAGCACCACCTGGTGAACAAGGTAGGGTCTACATAAACCACAAGGGCTTTCACTCCATCAACTGCCAGGTCATGTGCAATGCCCAGGGCATTATCATTAATGTGTGTGCTGGGGGCTCTGGAAGCTATCATGACTCCCACATCTGGCATTCCTCACAGCTGTACCAGGGATTTGCCAGGGGGGGACATCCCATATGGCCATCTGGTGGGGGATGGTGGTTATGCATTGGAGCCGTGGATGATGAGACCCAGCAAAAACACATGCACACACACACACACACACACACACACACACACACACACACACACACACACACACACACACACACACACACACACACACACACACACACACACACACACTCAAGAACACCATAATGAGGCATGTGCTCAAACCTGGATCATTATAGAGCATGTGTTTGGGATGCTCAAGTCACGGATCCACTGCCTTGATATATCTGGTAGAGCCTTGCAGTACTCTCCGGCCACATGTGCACACATGCTCATAGTATGCGCCATGCTACACAATGTGATCCTGCGGAAACAGCTGCAGCAGGAACAGCACAGGGAAAAGCCATACAGCCCTCCACCATTGCCAAGGTCCCCACAGGCACAGAGGGACTCAGAGGAGGAACCCCCTGAGCCAGCTCCTGTAAGAAGGTGGAGGCATGCTCAGTATGCCCTGACCTTGGCAAAGAGGCAATTCATAGCACACACACTGACACTGTAAGGACCCAGGGACTGACACCTCTCTCCAACTCACAAACACAGTACAATGGATGCCACACACATTACACTACCTGTGCCTTACCATGTATAGGCAGTGTACTGCATGCATCTGACATAGGCAGCCCTCAAGCACCATCCTCACAACTGCTTCAGGCACAAGGTAAGTCAGTCTTCTTAACAATAAATGAATGGAGTAGTATGTTCTGGAAGCATATCTATGGTATTGCTGCATGCATGCAAGGGAATGGGATGGCCTACTGAAAGAGCAGCAGACAACTGACAGCTATGTGGGACACAAGGAAATGTTTGCCCAATACTGGCTTTCCCACACTATGCAGTAGTACCCAAGGTGACAAATACCATTGCAGTATATGTGGGGGCAAACTAATTGGGGGGTCATAGGTCATAGGCATGGATGTCAGTGTGGGGATCCCATACTCACCCAGCAAGGCAGCTGTAGAAAACCATAAAGAAATGTCTGGCGAAGGCCCACAAATGGTGACAATGATGAAATACCCCTCTATAGACTAACACAGTGGTAGCACAGCAGGTCATGGAGTTGCAGTAAGGCTCTGAAGGATAGGAAGTCTGAAACTCAAATGTATGCGATTACAATCTGACCTGTGGTCTTAAGTGATATGCCACTAGTCTCCAAGACAGGGCACAATACTATGCTTAATGGAACCAAAGTGTAAAGAAAATCTCAGCACAGTCTGTGCAAATGTGTGCAGTTTACAGGTGTGCCCCCACACCCATATTCCCATAGAAATGCAGTAACATGTATGTTTGTAGGGAAATAGCAGCAGAGCTCACATTGCCAGGGCTGTCCCAATCAACATGATAACTTGTTGCATGTCCACAATATGCACAGATCAATGCGCTATAAATGCAGAAATGCTCCAGAAAAATCACAAAAAAATAAAAAAAACAAACAGGAAAAACAGAGTGAAATCCACACAATGTTAGCGTAATAAAACTTAATCCACGCTTTTGTAACCAAACTTCTTCAGAATAAAATGTACATACTCAACATTACTTTTAAAAGCTATTAACTTTTAAAAGTGATGTTGAGTATGCACATTTTATTCTGAAGAAGTTTGGTTACGAACGCGTGGATTAAAAGTTTTATTACACTAACAATGTGTGGATTTCACTCTGTTTTTCCCTGCATCTTCCAGTCTGTTTTTTTGATCAATGAGCTATGTTTATGTGTGGTTAATACTGTCAGGATGTGGCCAGAACTTACTCCCAGCTGTTGTGCTATAGTGGCCTAGGTACTGTACTTTGGTTGACAGGGCCATGTTCTAAGAACTGCAGTGCCAACTATTCTGCATGTCAGCTACACCTACAGTAGGAGTAGTACACACTGTCCAGATGTCAATATCCATTAATGCAGGAAAGCTGTACAGGTCATGGACAAGGGGACACACATATGGACAGTACACAGGTTGGAGTAACCTACACAGTGCCTACAATACCTATCAACTGTACAGACCTACTGCAGAATGTCCAGAGGTTTGCATCATATCTGTGGTCTGTATATAATGAAATAGTGGTTGTCTGGCAATTCATTGGTAAATTACATAAGACTAAGGTCAGAAAATAATGACAGATTGTAGCGTCAGACTCCATACCCTATAGAAACATGCATGCTAATGCAAAACTTGTTATTGAATCACCTTTCTATGTTTGTAAGGCCAATACTTACAAATGGTCTCTATATTTAGGCCTCTGTCCCCCAATTACTTATGGCTTTGCCCAGATATTTGGCTCTCAGAAGTTGAGAGATATGGTGCCTAGTAGGACAGCAGGTACCTGAAGGTCAGTGTACTGCCATTGTATAAAAGGTTGCCACCTTTCTGTGTCAGCACTGACAACATGTCACTAGCCAACAGCCTTACCCCTCTAATGACACAGGTTGTCACAGAAACAGCCCAAGTAAGCCTTGTATATCTGTTCTGCTTGTCCTAACATTGCATTTGCCTGCCAACTATTTGCAAAACAGAAAGGGTCATGTCAAAACAGCAATGGCAGACAGTGGGGAAGCAGACATCATACCCATAAGAGTAAATAAGCAATTACCAAACTGGTCTCCCAACTGTCTATGTTTGACAGAACATTATTAATACCCTGTCCCATGTGTGGGCCTTTGTCTGACTGTCATATTTGGGCTAGACCAGATGTCAGTCTGTGATGGTATGACAGCTAGGCCCACATGTAGCCTCATAATAAAACATAGCAACACAAACCATCTAAGGGCCGCAGCAAATGGAGTGGTGCAATGATGGACAATCTGCTAAATTGATACACTCAGAGGTGTGAAGTCCACAACCTTTTGTGTGATGCAACGGCATGTTCCCTGCCCACATCAGAATTACAAATACATAACAGCAGCCAGTATGGCCAAAACCTGTGACTGGATTACAGAAGGACAAAGAGACACACATAAAGGGAAGGGGGACCACTGGCCAGACAAATGGAGAATGTGCACACCAGAACAGATTGTGCTGTAACATACGTGCCATGCAGTGCATGTAGTCAGTAAACATAATCTGCAAATACACAACACACACACCCATGTAAGTGGAGGTCTGCAACAAAACAAAACCCAAGCAATGGACACCTCAGAGGCACAATCACATGAGAACTCCACAAAACTACATGCCACAGACCATGTAGACTCCACACACCAGGGTCTTGCAAACACTAAGGCCTTACCCCAAACCCCAAACACCTACCCTACACAGATAGACTAACAGCACTGTCCCTCTTCCCCATTCCATACAGATTCTGCTGAGGTGATCCTTGTATAGCATACAAAGCAGTCCAGGCCCTGCCTTGATGGGACTTTTGCACATCTGGAACTCAAGGCCCACTCCAACAACCTGTAGGCGCAGCATCCACCTGGACTGTGATATCAGTACGGCTTGCTGGTGTGACAGATATGTGTACCACACACTCCCCCATCTGTGGAATACACTCTCTGTCAACAAGCCAAGTGCCTCAATACCCCTAGTGATGTGCTACCTGTATAAGTGCACAGGAAACACAAAATACAGTCCTGTGATCCCACCTGTGTCCTGCTGAACAGGGGCTCTGTGTGCTGACATGTTGTAACATGGGCTACACTCTCATCTGTGTGTGTTATAAGGGCTTTAGGGCCAATACCCTAGTGATGTCATAGCAACTTATCAATCTATACACGACTGTCTGTCAGTGGTTCACCACATTACTCTTTACTGTTCTGCCACTGACATATCTGGAAATCACAGTGCTATGTGGAATATACTACACATATAATGGACATTTCTGCACAGTAAAATGCACTCTGTACCCACACTCATACCTCTCAACCTCTGACAGCAAGACATCTTGACAAGGTCATAAATAAAAGTGGAACAAAGGCATAATGATAGGCGCATGTTGTAAATATTGCCCTTACATACTGAGAAAGTTGGTAGAATAAGGGGTTTTGCATTAGCAGGAATTGTCTGAAGGTTATGAAGCCTGAAACACTAATGTCTGTCATTACTTTGTAATGTCAGTCTTCAATTATATGCAACTAACTTGCCATAAAAACACAAGTTTATGTAGACTGGATTAAACTAAACAAACACCTGGACAATCTTCCAAAAAGTGTACAGTTGAGATGTATGGCCACACCAGGATATGACTTTGCAAGTAAGAATAATACCACACAAGCAGGAGATCCCCAGCCAGTATATCACCAAGTTGCTGGACTGTTTACACAGATTCATCAGTCAACCGGCTGTAGCCACACCTCTCAACTGGCCTTTTTGGGCAAGAATGTATATAGTCAGGCTCATAATATTGGTCTGTGCATCATACATCTTGTATTCCTCTGGTAAAGCACTGTGATGATCTGAGGATGTCTGTCATTAGGTAATGACACAATACATTGCAATGCCAGTCTTCAGATATGTCAGAAAATGTCTGCTAAAACAAACCCAGTACCTCTAGAAAAGTCCTGTTTACTTTTGAATGGTATGGCTGTAGCACACAAAATCTGAACAACTATCTCTGGAATGCAGTCCCAACTTAATATAGAAGGCCATACTGGGCATGCTCCCACACTTAGAGAATCACAGGCCATGTTGGAACCCACATCGGACTATATAACTGTATTGTGCATATATGTCTTTGCATACAGACAGCTATGTACACCTTAACTGTCCTACACACATCCATCAGACAGGACTGCCCTCAGCTAGCTGTAGATGGCCCATATGTGATATATCTGCATCTGTTGCATGTGATACACAGATATATATATATATATATATATATATATATATATATATATATATATATATATATATATATATATATATATATATATATATATATATATATATATGGGCAACAGATAACAATATGTCAAGCATACACACACATAGACATGGGGAAGAGAGAGATAGAAGGTGATAGAGAGAGACACACAGGGGGGCACACAGAGAGTGAGTCATATACACAGATACCCTGAATGGCATAGAGTGATGTTCTGCTGCAGACAGTGGCATACCAGTCATAACCAGTCGCATGTGCCAGCATGAAGGTGAGCTCCATTGTGTAATAGTACTGAGGTGGGGTTATATATCACATCACTTGCTTTTGTGTGTGTGTGTGTGTGTGTGTGTGTGTGTGTGTGTGTGTGTGTGTGTGTGTGTGTGTGTGTGTGTGTCTGTAGGTTTAAGTATTAAGAGGCAATTCCCACTCAGAACACTTTCCATTGCCCTACTTCTCAAGATCTGCTGCTGTCATTCATATTAGAAGTACCACTGGACACCTGTCAACCCTCTAAGCTCAGTAGTGTGTGCGATAACAGTGTAGCACTATAGTTCAAATAACTAGAGGTAGGTGATCTAATCTCAGTCCTGACAAATGTAAGTTTGTGTGTGTGTGTGTGTGTGTGTGTGTGTGTGTGTGTGTGTGTGTGTGTGTGTGTGAGAATCATAACTTATTGGGGTGTGTGTTATACCATTTTGAGGCATGTATCACCCGGTGCACGTCCCATTGCCCTACTTTACAAGGCCTGCTGATGTCATTCATCTTACATGTACCTGGTTACACTTGCCAGTTCTCTAAGCTCTGTGGCATGTGCAATAACAGTGTAATACTATAGTGGAAATAATTAGATAGGTAGGGGTTCTAATCTCAATACTGACAAATATAGTAATGTGTGTGAAGCATATCCCCTGTTGCTCTTGTGTGAGTAGGTTATACCATTTAAGGCCTGCTGACCCCCTATGTATAACATTACTTTACAGAGATTGCTAATGGCATCTGCATCACCTGCACCATGTAACACTATACAGCCCATACCTGTCATCTGTACAGATGTACATGGAATATACACGTTTGAAACCCATATGTGGTCTGTGTCCCCTAACAATAAGAATTCCTGTGATATTATTGCCAAATATATCACAGTTACTGTAGTGACACACATGCCAGAATCAGACATCGTACCTGACTGACACATCGTGCTAATACAAAGTCTGTCACTCTATCATTTGTGCAGGTTTGTAGGAGCAGTAGACAAGACCAATTGCTATGTCTGGTGGGTTATCCCACCATCCATGAAGGCATTCACAAGATTACCTGTTGTAAGAGGTCACATGTTATGTCCCAGGCATATAATCTATGTGGAGCATATCATGTGTACGCAGCACTATAATACATACAAGTGGATGCATAGGATTACATCTATTGGCAACTGTGTATGTGTTTTGTTATGCACAGCCACTGTAGTGTGTGTATGTGATGGCTATACCATTTTGTGTGCCTCTTCCACCCTGTGAACTTCCCCATTGCCAACCTAGTGTCAGCCCATACAGATGTCATCCACTGTATAAGCACAGTTACACAGTTTCTAACACCAAATCACTCCTATCACTGTGTATTGCACATTAATAGATGGTTTGGTCATCTACACTGATAAGTGTCACCTTCATGTGCATTTGTGTTTCCGTGCATGTTCCCATGCAGCATGTGTGTGTGTGTCAGATGACTTTAACATGTTAAAGGCTTCTGAACCCGGCATTGTTATGTATCTAGCACTATTGTTCATAAGAGTGTGCAGGTAGGGGCTGTGTTCAGTTCTTCATCAACTGCCCCATGTACAGGACTAAGACTACGTGTGCACTACGAGCACAAGAGGCCAGACATGCATATGAGATAGCAGACTCACATGCTGATGATTGTCAGGTTAGACTAAGACAGGCTGACCTGTGTCAGGAATACATACCCCAAACTTGTCATACACAGTACCCGACATACCTTCATCAACTGTATGATGGCTGAGTAGATGGGACAGAAAAGGCAGGGGAAAAAGGTGCTGATAACTGAATCTGTTGCAGTTAAAGTAACGGCTAAGCTTGTGAGGGACCTAGTGCCAGTACTCAAGTACCCTCCTTTGTATGTGTGAGCCTGTGGTCCTACAGAACACCCAGATGACATGTATCAAGGCTAGGTGGCTGTGTCAAGGGTATGTATGCAAGGTCACACTGTCTGCCACAATTGCCCCTCACACACTGTTGCATGTAAACACACCTGGTAAAAATGTACATATACAGCTGTACCTTGGCTATGAAATGGTCGATGTGTTTCCAATCTACCATGCTCCACATTTGTAATGTCTGCAGGGCCACAACCTGCAGACACAGACACCTGGAATGCAAACAAAATACAGCATGTCAGACTACATTCATTCAGCAGTACTAACACCAATAATGCATCATGGCTAATAAGGTACATACACTTTGATGTGTGCCCATAACAAATGCAAGCAGACAGCACCTTACACAGCATTACATAGCTACAGTGTACTATATTCACCCTGTGCATCAGACCCATATTAGCATGCCCTTGTACTAATGGTATAGGTTCATAGGTGTGTACTAGGCTAATGGTCCTGGGGCCTTTACAAGCCTAGCCATAGGGTTACCCTGGCATAGTGCAACTCAACCTTAGTTCTCAGTGTCCCGGTCAAGTAGAGGCACTGGAGTCATCCTTGGGGTGAATTTTCTATTTCCCATCCACTTATCAAGATTTCTCTTGAAGAGGGTCAGTGAGGTGCTCTGCTTCACATATATGGGAAGCCTATTCCATAGCATGGGCAGTCTCTGGGCTATGAACCTGTCCCTCCAGTACGTTCTATTGATTGTGGTAATGAGGGTGAGGTCTCTGGAGCGTGTGGTGTAGTGGGATTGGGATTTCATTAGATGTAGCATTTCTAACAGAACTGGATCAGACATGGCTTTGTAAGTCAGGCAGTGATTGCCTCTAAGTAGGCGATATGAGACAGAATAGTTGGAGTTTTTAGAGTCTGTACATATAGGACAAGTGTTAGGCCTAGCATCATCTTTGTGAGGTACTCTTGTGGACTCTCCAGTTGTTGCAGGTGTCTAGTAAGATACATGCTAAATGGGGCATTGTACTCAATGATTGGCCTAATAAGGAAAGAGAAGAGGGAGACAGTGATCTCTTTCTTCCTGGATGCAAAACCCTTCGTAATGAGATGTGCCACATAGAAAGACTTTCTGACCACAGTGGCAATGTGGTGATCAAAAGATAGGTTGCTGACAACCTGTGCTTCCAGATCTCTTATAACGCCTTCTGTGTTCAGTGGACTACCATTGATGTAGTAATTCATGGGAACTGGGTTTTTACCAAAGGGGATGATGACACATGTTTTGGCAATGAGCTTAAGGTCATGGTTCTGACACCAGTTGTTGGCCTCAGTTAGGCCATTCCGTAGGATGCCAACATTACTTGGGGAGTTAATAATAGCTCCCAACTTGCAATCATCTGTCAACTCTGTCAGCCAGAGTCCCTTCATGTTGGCCTGGACTTCAGAGAAGTAGATAGCAAACAGGAGAGGACCCAGGACCGAACCCTGTGGGACTCCACTCTTGACTAGTCATCAGTCTGACTTGGAGTCAGCTACTTTCACACTGTAGGTTCTATCTGTGAGCCAGTTTGCAACCCACCTAGTGATATAGGGTTGATGCCTAGCTTAGTGAGTTTTCTATGATTCCTGAGTGGGGAATGGTATCAAAGGCCTTGGCCAGATCAAGGTAGGCTGTATGAACCACCTTGCCTTCATCCACAGTTCTGAGAACTGATACAAAGAAGTCGACCAAGTTGAGCAGGCATGATCTTCCCTTCACAAAACCAAACTGTGTGGGATTCAGAGTCTGGAGATTTCCTATATCCTTGTTTATTAGGTCCATGATGATGCGTTCCATAGCTTTGCATATCAGACTTAGGCTAATGGGGTGATACTAACCAGGGTCTGTAGTCCGTCCTCCTTTGTGGAGAGGGATGACTGTAGCAGTGCACCATTCGGTATGGACAAAGCCGGAGGTGAGGTTGTGATTGAACAGGGCACACAGATGAGGTTCCAGTTCATTCTGTAGTTCATGTAGAACACAGTCATGAATATTTTCAGGTCCCACAGAAGCTGTATTCTTGGCCTTGGACAGTGCTGTTTTAACCTGTGCAGCAGTAATACTGGGTGCCTGGCAATCTACTGTATTGTGATTTGTCCTTTGGGGGGAGAGGGGTAAAGTTGGCACTGAATCTGTTGGCCAGTATATTGGCAATATATGTCGGCTTGGTATAGGAGGTACCATTGTGCAGTAGCTCAGAGAAAATCTGGATATTGCCGGATGTATGGATGGATATATGATATGGAAGTGTGGTGTGGGTTTGCCAGAGACCTAGGCTGGGCCATACGGTTGACATCATGTGTGTGTGTGTGTGTGTGTGTGTGTGTGTGTGTGTGTGTGTGTGTGTGTGTGTGTGTGTGTGTGTGTGTGTGTGTGTGTGTGTGTGTGTGTGTGTGTGTGTGTGTGTGTGTGTGTGTGTGTGTGTGTGTGTGTGTGTGTGTGTGTGTGTGTCTGGAGGTGACCTGTGTGTGATAGAGATGTGTGTGTGTGTTTATGCACACAGTCACGCCATGTGGCTGCCCTACACAAGGGTATATTGGATAGCTGTGGAACATACATGGCAGGGTGTACAGTTCACTGTCTTTGGCCATGGCCATGGGAACTGGTTCTGCCGGGGGTTATCACTGGCGCCACCAAGCCCAAGGCCAGATGCAGTACTACTCCCAATGGTGACTGCTGTTTGCTGGACTCGTGTCCCTGTTGGGACCGGCCAAGACCACCTGCCCATGGCCTGCTCTAATGAGGTGTGGACAGCACCCACCCTTTGGTAGTGCTGGTGGTACTGCCACTACCAGAGTATGAAGGTGCTTGGCCCCGTAGATGCTCAGCTGATCTTGGTACTGACCTTCGTCCACATGGCTGACACCCATCTCCCATCACATGCTCCAGAACAGACATTCCATGGTCATGGATTGCCAAGGTCTCACCCAGCCATCTATTCATGACCTCAGTATTGTGACATGTGGCCTCCACAACATCGTGTAGGTCATCACAGATGCCAGGAAGTGTTGCCTCCAAGGCCCTGAGTATTTGTCTGGTGTTGCATTTAGTACGTGCCTATGCCTCCATGATGGCCCGAAACATGCATCTGGTGACATCTGCTGTGGCACTTGCAACAGGGTCTTGATGGGCAGCAGTCCTCCTTCAAGCACCCCTGTCCATCTGCCTGTGTGGGACCTGACCTGCACTCTGGCTATGGCTAGTGGCTACACTCACACTTGCCATAGTCACCACACTAGCCTTTTTCATGTCTCAACCCACCAACTGTCCATTATCTGCAGCCACTGGGGACGGGGAATGTGTGAGCATTGTGACTGTGTGTGGGGACATTGTGGATAACAGTGGTATGGCAACCGATGGCACAGATTCAGCCCCTGACAACCCCACCTGTGCCTCACTATGACTACCATCATCGTCCAGTCCGCAGAGACTGACATCAGGTTCTGAGCGAGAAGAACCATGACCCCCATGTCCACCTGTGAGGGAAAGACAACATATGTAAATGAATACCTGCACTATATGGTTTGCTGGTACACACACACACACACACACACACACACACACACACACACACACACACACACACACACACACACACGCACACACACACACATGCACATGCAGTCAAGCACACATGGACACACATGCAGACACATACAGGTGAGGTGGCATAAAGGCATTATACAGACTTCACAATATCCAAATGGTGACATGCGTGACACACAGTCAGACCACAACATACACACTCTGGAAAGGCCCCCAAAATCATGCAGTGCAGCCATTTCCACTTAATCTTACTACTAATATACACCTCTGGGATACGTGAGTAGTGTTAGTAGGTGATGGGCCTTCACCTAGCACACACACTGCACCCATGTACACATTATTGCTGTTAACCTATACTGGCCAACAGATTCAGTGCCAACTTTACCCCTCTGTGTTCTACATGAACTACAGAGTGAACTGTGTACCTCTCAATTGTACAGACTTTTGCAGAATGTCTACATGTCTGGCTCATACTTTAGGTCTGTTCCTCATAAATCCTGTGTTTGCCTGATACATTACTGGGATGATCTGAGGAATGACATCACAAATTAATGACATACATTTCAGTTTCAGACTTTAAAGCCTGTAGTAAATGTATGTTAAAACAAATCTGGTTGCTCTAACAACTTTCTAAGCTGACAGTGAATATAATAAGCGTACACACCCCTGTTAACATGCCAGGTTTTTGAGATATATACAATGAGACCACAGTAAATCATTTCAAAACCTTTCCCACCTTTAATGTGACCTATAACCCATGCAATCCAATTGAAAAACAAACAAATATGTTAGGGGTAAAAT
Source organism: Protopterus annectens (assembly GCF_019279795.1). Lineage (NCBI taxonomy): Eukaryota > Metazoa > Chordata > Ceratodontiformes > Protopteridae > Protopterus > Protopterus annectens. The sequence goes on along the minus strand of NC_056746.1, from coordinate 702,268,900 downwards.
ATAGAAAATGAAATATGTACAATAGGCTGGTTGCCTGTGTGTGCACACCCTTAAACTAATACTTTGTTGAAGCACATTTTTATTTAATTACAGCATTCAGTCTTCTTGGGAAAGAGTCTATCATCATGGCACATCTTGACTTGACAATATTTGCCCACTCTTCCTTGCTAATGCCCTCCAATTCTGTCAGATTGTGAGGGAATCTCTTGTGCACAGCCCTCTTTAGGTCACTCCACAGATTTTCTATTGGATTTAGGTCTGGGCTCTGACTGGCCATTCCAAAACTTTGATTGTCTTCTGGTGAAGCCATTCATTTGTTGATTTGGATATATGCTTTGGGTCATTGTCGTGTTGACAGGTGAAAATCCTCTTCATCTTCAGCTTTCTAGCAGATGTCTGAAGGTTTTGGGCCAAAAGTGACTGATATTTGAAACTAAGACACAAGTTATGTATATTCCTGGCAGTCAACCACAAAGAAGGTTCCCAAAGGCCAATAAAATAAAACGAAGCTGATGAAGTGCAAAAATATTTATTTGTAAAGGTAAGCACTTTCACAATCCCTGTTTTGTTTGTTGGTATTTGGAACTGTTCATAATTCCCTCCACCTTGACTAAAGCCCCAGTTCCAGCCTATGAACAGCAATCCCAAAGCAGGGCACTGCCACCCCATGCTTCACCATGAGGATGTTGTTCTTTTGGTGATGGGAAGTGTTGCTTTTGAATCACACATACCTTTTGGAATTGTGGCCAAAAAGTTCAACCTTGGTCTCATTAGGCCATAACACATTTTCCCACATGCTTTTGGGGGACTTGACGTATTGTTTTCATATTTTAGACAGGCCTGGATGTTATTCTGTGAGAAAAGTATTCCATCTTCCAACCCTACACCATAGGCCTGAAATATGGAGAATACGGGATATTGTTGTCACATGTAGTACACAACCAGTATTTGCCAGAGATTCCTGCAGTTCCTGCAGTGTTGCTGTAGGTCCCCTGGCAACCTCCCTGACCAGTTTTTGTCTTGTCTTTTCATCAGATTTGGAGGGACGTCCAGTTCTTTGCTACATCACTGTTGTCCCATATTTTCTTCCCTTTTTGATGACTGTCTTCACTGTGTTCCATGGTATATGTAATGCTGTGGAAATGTTTTTGTACCCTTCTCCTGGCTGATACCTTTCAATAATGAGATCATTTTGATGCTTTGTAAGCTCTCTGCGAACCATGGCTTTTGCTGTAGCAGGCAACTGAGTAAATGTCAGGGAAATCCTACTAGGACAGCTGACCATTATTTGGTGTTAATCAGAGTCTCTTTAATTGATGGCAGTGGTGTACCCAAGAAGACTGAATGCTGTAATTAGATCAAAAGGTGCTTCAACAAAGTATTAGTTTAAAGCTGTTCACACTTATGCATCCAGCTTATTGTACGTTTTTTATTTTTCATATTTGTTCCCCTAACAGATTTGTTTGTTTTTCAATTGAATTGTACAGGTTATAGGTCACATTAAAGGTGGAAAGAGTTTTGAAATGATTTATTGTGGTCTCATTTTTGTATATCACAAAAACCTGCCATTTTAACAGGGGTGTGTACACCTTTTCTATCCACTGTATAAGAGTAATATTTAAAATATGTCCCTAGTTTTGGGCCTTTGCCCCCCATTTTGTCAGTCTTTATCCAGATTTCTTGCAATGACAGGTCATGAGGTATGCTACAGATATGTTAAGTCTCCTGCAAATAGGCCCCTGTGATGACCATTGTGATGCAATGCAGTTAACCCCATCACAAGTGAACATGCACATATCGCAATATGGCTGAGTGACAATTGTGTGCATCGTAAACTGCATGCCCTTAACATGCCTGGGGTATTGGTGAGCCACAGCAGGACAATTTCATGCTCACTGGCTTCAGGATGCTGTCCCACATCCAGACCGGTGGGATCTATGTAGTTGTGGGAGAGAGGTATTGTCAGCAGACTTGCATGTGGCATTGGTACAAGATGAATGTTGCTTTTCTGCACATGTACAGTACAAGCTCTGATACTACATAATTTGCTGTCCTTCACCATAGATGTACACTTCTGTGCATTACAAAACCCCACCCACAACTGTGTTTTGACCTAACATATGCATCTAGATACTCTATGGATGCTAGTATGGCTGCTGCAGTAGTAGATTGATGTCCACTGGTACCTTACCTGCATGCTCCTCACCTGTTGTCTGGGTGCCACCCACTTCCACAATTTGGGTGTCTTGATTTGCTGTTGTATGGTGTGTGCCCCAAGATTGGCAAGGAGTTCCGCCATAGGTGTAAGTGGGGCCTGCTTAGCAGGACCCCCACCTGTAACTGTGTGGTCCATGGCCAGGGCAGCAGCCCTTCACTGGGCATGGCAGATGAGGTTAATCGCACAATGCCTGACCTGTTCATATGTTCGTGCATGCTGACCCAAGTCATTTACCCTGTGGATAAGTTCATCCCACAGGGTAGTCCACTCCCACAGATGCTGTTGGCTATGGACAAACCTCACCCCATGGTGCTGGACTATGGTATCAATGATTGTTGATGTCTCAGCATCCATGTATGGTGGTTGTCTGGCACCCTGCATTTCATCTAAGACATAAACAAAGAAACACATCACAGGACCTCATACATTGGTCAACGTTATTTACAGAACCTGTACATCAACATTGACTAGCACTAACCACCACTTATGACCACATCATACCCCTGTCATCTAGCAGCACAGTATGAGCTTGCATTGCACTCTTGGTCCTGATGTGTCATGCTCCCCCCAGTGAGGGCCAGTAAATTGCATATTCCTCCATTGATCACTGACTTTTGTGTAGAGGGATGACAGTGACCATCCTCCATGCAGATGGGATGTCGATGGTTCTCAGGCTTTGTTTGACTACAGTGTGTAATGGAGCTGGGAGCACATGCCTGAGTTCATGTAGGATGCAGACAGGGATGTTATCAGGTCTTGTGGAGACTTAATTTTGTTGCGTTTGAGTAGACATTATGGACCTGCTCCCTGATGATGAGGGGAGAGTGCAGGTGCTGTGCATATCCACCTATACTTATAGGGGGGGTGATGTTTTCACTTAACCTGTCTGCAGCTGGTTGGCTATAGCTATGGTGTGTGTGTATGTGATGTGATTGCCCACCAGTACAGGGTGGATTGGGTTGTTGCCACTGAGATTGAAGACATATGTGAAGATGGCCTTGTGATTGGCCTTGGTGGATGTGTCCACTTTGTACTCATAGTTAACCTTACAGTGATTCACCTGTGACCTTATATGCTTGTTCAGACAAAGATGGACTTGCTTCCAAGTTGGTGCCTGCTCCTACTTGGCCCTGAACAGCCAATATAGTGACCTATCATGTGGTTTATGTAATGCTGCTGTTCACCAAAGGGGATTATTCTACCAAGGTGGAGGCAGGTTTATGAGTCAGATATTGTTGAGTCCATATAGCTATGCAAGTGCTCATATAGCTGTTTGTAGTAGGCATGGACATGAGGTCATAACACAGTTGGACACTTCTCCAATTTCAACTTGATAATCATGCTTATTCTAGTATCCATTTCTGTGTCAGAGCAATGCAGCAACCAATAGCTGTAGACATTTATGACTGTTGGATGCACTGAAATTATGAGTACACACATGTACAACATGTACAGCTTATTTACCTGATGTTTTGCATCTCATGTCTGTTGTTTTGAGGATTCCAGCTCCACCTATTCATACATATATGTGCATAGGTAATACCTGATATACATTTATGTTCTGTGTCAGTATGGCACACTATATTTACACACTTGCTGCTCAGTCATAACTCTCAACCTGCTAGAGCAGGACATCTAGATGATGTCACACATACATGGGAGGCAATGGCCCAAAATTAGTGACACCTTATTAATATTGCTGTAACACACTTAGGTCAATTGATAGCACAGTAGGCTTTGCATTCACAGAAATACCCTGGAGATGTCTGACATTCATATGTATGCTATATTATGTTTTGATGTCAGTCTTCACAGATTTGGCAATAATTTGCCAGACATAACACAACTCTATGAGGAAATGACTACAGATATGAGGCACGCATGTGGTCAGTGTGCAGAACACTAGACAGTTGAAAGTTATGCGCTCAGTATATCACATGCAGTTCAACACACACTTCTGTGACAGTAGTTTACTATGCACATACCCTGTATAGGTGTCTTAGATTTGTAAGACAAACATGTGTATCATAGTTGTATTCACAACTAACATATGGATATTTATTACATCCCAGTAGCTGGCCTAGCAGTGTCACAGTCAGTATTGCTCAACAGACACTCCAGTAGTAGTGATATCCTTTCCTGGGGTGACTCATGGGCCTGAGCTGTGAGGTATGCCACTGCAGACAGAGCCAGAGGCTATGGCTATAGGCGCTGTGCAGCAATATATCAGTACAGCAAGTTTTGTTGAGACATATTTGTTTAACTTCCTATTTCTCATTATTGCATACCCCTACTGCATTCCATTACATGCTTACTTGTTTGAATACCTTTTTCTCCCCAAGTATTCTTTTATTTAATTTCTCACTCTCTCTCTCTCTGGCAGCAGCTTGTCTTTTGTAGGTAATGCTCGCGAGCAGGTGATGGCCTGTGCACCAATTGGTGTCCCCACTTGCTAATTGCATGAAGAACAGCTGTGTTGTTATTCCAATAGCCAATGGCATGGCAGCACACTTCTATAATTGAGTACTTCATGTGGGCATTACCCTTTTTCCTTGTCTGTGAGGAGGACATCATGGAGTTGTGTGAACTACAGCATCACATAGGGTAAGTGGAAATACCTTTTACAACAAGACATGTGGATAACAGCCCAACAAAATGAGGGAGAAGGTTTCAGACTTAGGGACAGAATGTAAGTATTGCTTTTATACAGTTGGAATAATGCTAGATTAACAGGGTTTGTCTGGACATGCATTTTCTGTGTGATTTCAAATCTGACAGTGTTATGTGGATGACATAAATCTCAACTTTAGGGCTATCTGCAGAATGGCCAGAGGTTTGACTCTTATGTTTGGTCTGTTCCTCAGACAGTTTTTTTGTCCTTGGCAAATCAGTAGAATACTGTGGTATTGGTACTGATGCAAATGAGGGGTAGGTGGAGAGAAAAAAGTCCATTAACAACTGTATAGGCTTCCATTTTTCACAACTGTACTACTCAATGCTCGACAGGTCTGCCCTCACTTTACATCTAACTATGGCCCATAGCTTCTGTAGTACATACATACCCATTAGATTGTCAACCTCTAACGGTGTGGGGCAAACTGGGAGGACAATGGCTATATTACTGGAGGGGCTTGTACATGTCACGGTTACATAGTTGACAGAGAAGGGGTACCCTGCACTGATGTTGTGTAGGTCTGCTACTGGCATACTTCGCTGGATTCCTATCTGTGACCAAGGATATTGGCAGCAGTGACCACTAACTGTGACAGCGTGACACTTGGGGGACATGTATCGGGGACAATGCATGGTGTATGTACCTATCCTGGTGTCATTGCAGGCATATGGGTTTGGACAGTGGAACACTTGTACATGGTGTATTAGTTTGCCCTTCATACAGCTACTACACATTCTTCTTTACCTGTAAGACCTGTGGAGAAAATATCTGTTAACATGTTCTGACTGTTTCTACAAATATTCAGGATTTTTTTGGTGTATATATGCACACATCTCAGTACCACTCCCTCAATTCAAATCATGTATGGGTGTGCTAAAATGAACAACAGGGCTATTGTCCATCACACTGAGCTACTGGGAAACTGATGCTTCTTGCTTGACTGATTTCTGCCTAGTACTCTCTGGGTTAGACAGTCTGACCTTGTAATCTTGACATTCACACATGGCAGATAGTTATTGTATGGTGTATTAATCCTTTAAAGTTATAATATCCAGAAAGCAAAGGTTAACACAAGAATACAAATCTGCAGGGGACACACTATAGTACTGTAGACATTACCATTCAGGGTCCAGATCTTAGTGCATACAATATTTCATATTTCCTTTATATCTTGGTTTACAGCTCCACATTCTATGGTTTTGCATACTAGCTGGTTCTCAGAACAGCCTCAGTTACTTCATGCTGTCCACACCATATTTGCTGTGATAAACCTTTACACATTCTATCTCTATGACAACATACCAGAGTAAACACAACAGTTTTTGTTATACATCTTTCTTACAGTGAAATGACACTTTTATTAATGGATATCCTGTGGATCAATATTAGTGTGACAAACATTATTTATTCATTAGACCCAGTACACAGTATTCCTACTGGCAGTAAACGATGTACACCTTCTACTTTATACCATTATATACTGCAAGTTAGATCTGTACTCATCAGCATGTTGACACATCAATGTCAGTCTGACTGCATGGGTCTCAATGTTACTAGCCCTCTCCACTGCAGCTGTAGGGGTGAGAAACAAATATTATGCATACCTGTCTATCACATACTCAGGCTAGAATCTGGTACACCTATATCTGTGATACTTACAAACTACTAGATCATAGTTGTCCCAAGCATCTTGGATCCATTGGGCCAAGAGCGCCCCTTCTTCCACTTTAGGTCAGCATAGTGATGGTCCCAGGCCTCAGCTTGATACTGTTAGCTCTGGTAATGGCCCTGCAGCAGTCTGTCGTCATGGCTTGATATGAGGAGCCCAGCCATGACCCTGGACTCCAAAATGTCCCAGAACAGCACCTGAAAGCACAAGCCCTATCCAAAACCTGACATGGTTCCTGCGTAGATCAGACTACAACAGGTTATAGCTATATTCCCACCTGTGTGGTTTAAATAAGGCCATATTCCCGCTCGTTGCTCTCATTGGAACATTTTGAAAATGCTAAGCTCAGCTAAGCAGTGCACAAATCCGCTAAGCTGAGGTGAACATTGCTTAAAGATTGCTGAGCATTGCTTAACAGTGCACAAATCCACTTAGCTGAGTTGACTGCTGCTTAGTATTTACATCTAAACAATGCTTAAAAAGGCTAAGCAGAGCTGACCACTGCTAACCATTACTCACTTTTCATTTTAAAAACATATAAGAATTATGACTTCATTTATCATTACTGACATATTATTAAGTGTATATGATTTACTTTACATGACATCCCTCTATATACTTTCATTGCATTACCTTGGGGTGTAATTATACTGTATGGGACACTTGTGTATACATGGGTGATTTCACATGGTATATGCACTCACACTTACATTTTGAACCAGCTACACTACCCTGGTTAACAAATATGAATTATTATATAATTTAATACAAAAAAGATAATTTCAACAATGCTTTTCCATGTAAATCTAAAGTGCCTGTCTTGATACTTGAATCCTGAATGCCTGCAAAGCCGGGACTCTAACCATTACGCTATGTCATCATTAGGATTTTAGCTGTATATTTCTGTTTATCTCCTATGGCATGTTTATGCAATGCTGAGCAGAGGGCCATAACATGCAAACCCATTCAGCTATGCTTAAACATACCTCAGAATGAAAAAAAGGATATTAATTAAACCACATTATAATTTATAATTTTTCATGTATTTGCAGAATATCCAGTTTATTGCCTCATATTTGTGGTCCATTTCCTCATATGACTGTGTTTTTCTAGCAAATCATTGGCAAATCACTCAGGTTTTAAGTCAGAGCATACTGACAGACATTTGAGTTTCAGACTTCATACCCTTTAGAAGATCTGTGCTAATGCAAAACCTGTTATTCTATTCTATCACCTTTCCAAGTTTGTAAGTGCAATATTTAAAAAGTGCCCTATTTTTGTTCCTTTGTTCCCCCCATTATTTATGGCTTTCTACAGATTTCTTACTCTAGGAGGTTGAGAGGTATGTGAGGCAGGCATCTGGGCATTCTGTGAATACCTGTACAGTTGAGGAGTATGGCCATACAGCTCTTTCGCAATACAGTGTACGTGGACACTGAAAGCACATACAAAGTGCCCGTACGGCACTTTGACAATGCAGGGGTGTGTGACAGTACCTGTCACACACCCCTGCATTGCTTCCTATTGGGATATCTGCTTTCAGTGTCCGCGCATGAGATTTGCAGTGAATCAAGAAAGTCAAAAATCAGTCATCCACAGTGAATTACAATACTGTTTACTTGAACACAAAACATTTATAAAGTGAGTATCAGCCAGTTTAGGCATATAAATATATATATATATATATATATATATATATATATATATATATATATATATATATATATATATATATATATATATATATATATATATATAAACAGAGAAAGGAAAAAACATTATAGTGTGTCATGATATGGAATATAGAAATATAACAAAGCCAGCCTGAGGTATACAAATGAAGAAGAAATGGTGAGGTTAATATAGACAAGAGAGAAGAAAATAATAAAATACATGGAGAAGAAGCGTTATTTCAAGAAATGGAGATGAGAATATTAGCATTATTAATCAGTGCACAAACAGCTATAAGGGCAGACACATGAGACAGTCAGAGATAATTAATCTGTATTATGAAATGTAGAAAATATGAGCATCTGAATGGCAAAGTGGTAAGCTACAAAAATAATTGCATATTAGTAAATGTGAACAATAGTAGCATAGTAAATGGAATGGAAGACAAACTAGAATACAATTGATTTATTGATTGTTTTTTGTTTATCAGAGTGGCCCAAATGGGCATTCAGGGCCATTTTCAACAGAGGACAAGGGAGAAAAGTTCAATTAAAGTTACAAAAATTAGAAAACAATTACAGAGAGAAATAAGAATAACAGTTTCTTAACAGTAGTAATGGGGGTTTACAATCATTCAATAGGTAATACAATTAAGACAGAGCTTAATGCAATTTAATTTCTGTAGGAGTGTTATACAATAATAAATAGGCTGCATTCATATACATAGCAATATGCAGATTTCATTTACAACAAAAGATGAAAAGCAGTATACAGTTATAAATGTATATAGGACTTATTTACATTATTTGCAGGATAAAATAGGAGAGCTGGAGAGTTAGGGATTGGTGATAGTCTAGAGATCTGAAAGAGAGAGAGAGAGAGAAAGTTTGTCAAGGTGTGAACAATAGCAGAGCCGTGAGGAGTTTACATACTGTTTTAAGTTGTGGTTAAATCTAGATGCACAGCTGTCCTGTTTTAGTGGGATAGGCAGGGAGGTCTACTGTCTGGTGACATGGGATAAGTATAGTGACTCTCGAGAAGTATTACGGGATTTGGAAGTTTTTAATAGGCTCTGAGCAATGTGTTGGGGAAGGGCATGTATGTGGTTGTGTATTATTTTGTGAGCAATTTGAAGCTGAGTGAATATAAGGTGTTTAGCTAGTTCTAGCCAGCTGAGTGTTAAGCAGTGATGCAACAATAGGATGCGTTAACTTCAAATTTGGCTAACTTAATTTGAAGTATTTAGTAGGGTGGCTTGAATTTTGGCTAATATGGGTGATGCACAGAGAAAGAAGGGAAGAAGGTAAGATGATGCTAAGGATTTTCTTGAGGAAACTGTGAGGTAGGGTTTGTTTTGGTAGAGGAAGCCCAGTTTTTGGTGAAAATGTTTTGATAGCCTGGGTGATATACATGTCAAACTTTAGGTTATTGTCTATTATGACTTCTACTAGTCTGTTTTTTTTTACAATTTCTTCATAGGTTCATAGGTTCATAGGTTGGTACTAGGCTATCAGCCCTAGACAATTCCCAGGCTATTTCTTCCCACAATATTTACTTTCCTGGACCCCTGTCTAGCAGGGTGACTGACATGATCCCTGGGGTGAATTTCCTTTCTCCCATCCAATCGTCAAGGTTCCTCTTGAAGAGGTCCAAAGAGGCACTCTGCTTGACATGTATGGGCAATCTATTCCAGAGTCTGGGGAGTCTCTGGGTCAGGAACCTATCCCTCCAGCATGTTTTGTTTATTGTAATGACAAGGTTTAGATCCCTGGCTGAGGGATTGGGATTTCTTATGTAGCATGTCCAACAGCTCTGGGTTTGACATGGCCTTGTATGTTAAGCAGAGATTGCCTCTGAGTAGACGATATGCAACAGAGTATAGCTGGAGTTTTTTAAGACGGTCATCTGCTTTAGGCCTGTGATTCTTTTAGTGAGGTATTTCTGAGGCCTTTCCAGTTGTTGCAGATGTCTTGAGAGGTACATACCAAATGGGGCCTTGCATTCTATAATGGGTCTAATGAGGGATGAGTACAGTGGGACAATGACCTCCTTTTTTCTGGATGAAAAGCCCTTCATGTTGAGGTGTGCCACATAGAAGGATTTCCTGACTGTTGTGGCGATGTGGTTATCGAAGGTGAGACCACTGTCCACCTGTGTCCCTAAGTCACTTATCACACTTTCTGTGTTTAGTGTACTGCCACCTATATGGTAATTCATGGATACATGTTTTTTCCCAAAGGGGATAACAATACATTTCTTGGCATTGAGCTTGAGCCCATGGCTCTGGCACCAAGCATCTGTTTCAGTAAGGCCCTTTTGTAGAGTATCCACATCATTTGGGGATTCAATAATGGCTCCCAGTTTGCAATCATCTGCAAACTATTTTAGCCAGAGTCCCTTAGTGTTGACCTGTACTTCAGAGAAGTAGATGCCAAACAAGAGCGGCCCCAGGATTGAACCCTGAGGTACTCCACTTGTCACTTGTCTGGAGCTGGATTTGGAGTTGGCTACTTTTATAGTGTGGGTTTTATCAGTAAGCCATTTAGCAACCCATTGGGTGACATAGGGATTAATGCCCAACTTAGTAAGTTTATCTATGATTCCAGAGTGGGGGATGGTGTCAAAGGCCTTGGCAAGGTCTAGATAGGCTGTATGGACCACCTTACCCTTGTCCATGGCTCTGGAGACTGATTCAAAGAAGTCAATCAGGTTCAGGAGACAAGATTGGCCCTTCACAAACCCAAACTGGGTGGGGTCCAGATTTTGAAGGTTGCCAATGTCTTTGTTTATAAGTTCCATGATAATACGCTCCATGGCCTTGCAGATAAGGCTTGTCAGACTGATGGGATGGTAGTTTCTGGGATCCAAGGTGGATCCCCCCTTGTGGATTTGTTTGTTGAGGTAATATTAAATGAGGTACTGGCTGTTGAAAGATATCTGGGTGTGAAAAGCATTAATTTTATTTTTTCGGGGGTATTTAAGATTAGCGGATGATCCTTTTAGCTATGATTCTATGGAAGTGAAGTACTCTTGAGTCACTGGTAGATGAGAAGGGGTGCAGCATGGCACAATATGTGAGCAGGCACTGAATTACTTAATACGCTGGGCAAACCTGCATAGAAGGTAGGACATACATGTACTATTATGGGGAAATAAGTTGTGTGAGAGTTAATAAAGAAGAGTAGCTTATCTAACAGGGGGAGAAAATGTGCACACTAGTATGATTCTGAGTTTCTACTATTTCCCATCAAAGTCCTGCATTTTTTGTGTGAACACAGAGGTCATGACTTGTGTGGCATGGAGGGTGGGAGATGGCTATAAATTTAAATGGTGCATATGTAATGCCAGACTGCTTTAACATTAGTAGTAGTAGTGCTAGTTGTAGTATTGCTACTATTATCAACACCTTTATCATCACTGATATTGCTAGCTTATTTATTTATTTTTAACAACAATATTATTATTATTATTATTATTATTATTATTATTATTATTATTAATTTTTGAACTGTTACATTCCACTTTCAAGTGATTTGAAATGTCTGTGATGCTCAACCTATCCTTAGCTGACAATGTAGCATGCAGGTAGACCTATTCAATTATGACCAAGCTGTTACAGTTAAGGTCCTAGCAGTTTCCAGTTAATCTAGAATGAGAGGTGACTCTGCTGTCTTCTTCAGTGGTAGCATCCAAAGTTTGGAGCAATCAACAAATGAGTTGTGAATTAAGCAATCTTTGATGTAGTGAAAGAAAGAAAGAAAGAAAGAAAGAAGTGATTCTGATTTCAAGTAGAAAGACAAATTGGAAACTAGACATACTGAATAGATTAAGGTGTCACTGTGGATAAAAGTAATAAAAAGAAAATGCTGTTGCATTTTAGGAGCTACATATTACTGTGTTTCTGAAGACACTTAATTTCTTCATTTCCTCACAATCACTTGGCTCTGAGCAAAAAAATCATGGTTTTCTGCGAGAATCCTTCTCAGACCCCCTTTCTGGAGGGAATCGTTAGAATGGGAATGAAATGCTATTCATTTATTAAGCCCTCTGGACATATGTGCCCCTTTTCAGGCCTGACCCAGAGACAGCATCTAGTTAAGTGACTTGTTCAGAATCACACAGTAGTCAAACAGAGGTGGTAGGAATCAAACCCTGCACTACTGACAGAAAGCAACTTGATCACAGCTCAAAGTCTTAATTTTGGATCCTAACCACCAGACAAGCTACTCATTCATAATTTTCACCATCAATGCTATTTATTATCACCAGTTTCATATTTTCTTATCCACTTTTGTGTACTTGTCCTGTGGTTTATTTTGCAACATTACTTAGTGGGTTAAGACAGCAAGCTGCAAACAAACTATATGTCCCAGGACTTGGTTTGACTCTTACTTCTTCTATTTTCAGACAGTGCGATTTAGAATGAGTCTTTTAACTGGAAAACTCCCTACAATCCACACTTGATAATAAGCAGTTGTATCTAATGGTTAATACTAGAAAAGAAAGGACAAAATAAATTAAATTAATTTATGCAGAAGCCTGCAGCCCTTAGAGATAATACACATATGGCTTCTTTTCTTTCTTAACAGCTAGTTTAAAGTTTTCACATGTCTCATTAAATTATAACTTGATGAAGACCCAGTATGCTAAAATAAACATGTCAGAAACACCACCTAATGAAAAAAGAAATAAAACTGTTATTGTAGGGGGACAAGCTAATGGAAATATATATATGTGTGTGTATATATATATATATATATATATATATATATATATATATATATATATATATATATATATATATATATACAGTTCTATTTAAAAAGAATGAATGATCTAAATATAAATGTTCAGAAGGTCTACCACAAAAAGTCGACTTTGCAAATATCAACACCCTACTACGTATGTGCCAAGCAAATATCTTGGCACATGCAAAACAAAAATTTTAAAAGTAGCCTAAAAAATAATTTATTGCAGTGGGAAAGCTCCCTTGCACCCCTCATTTGAGGGTCTGTGCCCACAACACCATCTGCTTATTATATATAGCAAGTCTGAGATCACATAATGTCAAGAAAAGGGCATATTTCCCAACCCTGAAAATTGTGCGATCTTGCACACCTGTCATCGTTGTGTGTAGTTGATTAAATTTTGTCAACTAAATAGATGTCGACCAAGGGGGGATTCATTCATAGTCAGTTCCCATATATATAGATAAATAAACAGAACTATTCAATCACACAAAAATAAGGAAAGGGGGAAATTCATAAAAAAATGAATCACTCCAGTGCAATACTAAAAAACACACTGGCAGTGATGTTCTATTGAAGACAACATTCATGGAGTTCAAAATCAGTGATATTCAACTCAGAAGTTTGAGTTCTCATCCCCTAAGAACTCAAAGAAGAAGAAGAATGAAGCCAAAGTTTAATGGCTTACAACTTTATAGTCATAAGAGAGCTAGGTACTTATGTGGACAGTTCTGTCTCTCAATCAGTAATTATGTTTCCACCATTCTCAGAGCATCCTTCTGTCTGGTCCAGTCAATTTCTGAGGAAATATCTTCAACAGACAAAGAGGTCATCCATCCATTGTACTCTTCCATTATCAGACCTGTCACAGAATAAAATACTCCCCTTGGTAAGTATAAATTCAAGAATATCACTCAAGTGGAAAGGCCTCAAAATATTTAGCTAAAAAAATTGACAGATTATCATGACTCTATTTATATTCACTAGGGTCTAAGATGCTACAAGGTGACCCTTGTCTTGCTTTTCAGTCCATGAAAGACCCAGTCCTATTTGACAACTTTTTTTTCTTTTGCAGAAAATGAGTGGTTCTACAAAAACCTGCCCTAGGGATCTAAAGCTACACCAGAAAATAAACATTCATTGGAGCGATGGTATGCTAACTCAGAATATTCCTGGCATATGGAATAGGTTACCACTACAGGTCAAATAAATTACTACTTTGACTTCCTTTAAGGCAAGTCTTGATGATCAGCTAGGTAAACAAAAAATTACACTAGGGTTATAGTGCATGGTCCTGTTCAATTTGGGAACTGAGCATACCTGATTAATGCTATATAAGCATCCCACAATCCCTTGCCTGGTATTGTTCCTATGTTCCCATGCTCCTATAGCTAGCCTTATGCTATAGAACAGTGTTGTATTCTGTGTACTGGTATTGTATTGACTGTCCACTTCCTGAGACATGAGTTCAGCAACCACATTTATTGCAGCACTCACAATGGCCATGAAGTAAATAAAAGCAGTCTTGATTAAAGCAATTTGGTCTGATATTGTATGAAAACTAACAGCTCCTAATATTGCTTACATTCATTTTCCAATATGTAGATTATCCCCTTTAGGACTACAAGGAAGGTGTGGCTTATCATAACAAGTGATGAAATGTTTAACTACCTTATAGTGTAAGGATATATTTATTCCAAAATAAATGTCTCACAACTATAAATGTAGTAAGGCAGCATCAGGCATCAAACAGAGACTTTTAACAAAGTGAAAAATTAGACAACATACACAAAATGAATTTGTACAAAACAGTAATCCATAACAAGCGTCTGCACCCACAAGACTCCACTTCTAATCTGAAGAAGACTCAGAGATGTGCACAACCTTACTACATCTTAAGCATTTTGCAACTATCCCTTTAGTTATTCTGTATCGTTTTCCACTTTAAGGAAATGTTCCTTATTGGTCTACTACCTGCTTTCTTCACTGTACTCTCGTAAAGATCAATAAGAATCCTCATTTCTTTCACCAAAGACTTAAAACATCTGAAAATGACCTTCCATTGAACAGAAACATTTAAGAATGAAGCAGATACTATGCAATATTACTGCATCTCCATCAGTGATTGCACACATCCTTAGCTGAGGCACATCATGGTTTATATCCACCTCTTCACATAATTAATTCTTATTTATTAAGACTTCTATAGACCTTGCTGGTCTGTTTATTTTGTTGCAGTGTCAAAAAGGAAGTACTGAAGAAACAATATGTAATCCACATCTACAGCAAGATGTTGGTGACTGCTTCCCTTTTTCCAGTCTAACCACAGGAAAAAGTTATTATCTGCAGCAAAGAAACACTGTCAGGTTTGCAGTTTAGTAAGCAGTAGGTATTTAATAGGAATTTAGTTATATAAGACAATCAAAACAGTGATTTATTAGGTGTCTAATTATACAACACGAAAACAAAGATCATGTAATCACCCATTTCTGCACTTCATCTTCCCAGCACTGAACCAAAACTGGTGGGGGAGAAAAGAAATGCTAGTAACCCTGTATATATCCATTAGTCTCTCCCTCTCTCTCTCTATTATTTTGTAAACACACATTATTTATTTTTTTTTACTATTCATTCATCATCCAAATGGACTGGTCTTTTGACTCTTTTCAGCTATGGCCCAAGCTCAAAGAGCAGAAATTAAATTATGGTCTTTCGGTCAGCAATATAATATACAAAATGAGTAGATAACAAAATTTAGAATATAATGGTAAGATGGAATGCAGATAGGCTAAGATTAAAAGATCCAGTCAGTGTGCATTGAGAAAAAAATATAAACAAAATACAAGCTAAGATAAGCAGAAAATGCAGTGCAATCATATATATAATACATAAACTCCTATGTACATGTGAAATATTTGCATATAGGATGATACATTAATAGGCCAAGAAAAGTTTATTGAATGTATACTGTTATTTATGATATGGGATGGTAAGTTACCTAACCATTGGCTTGTTAGCATTTGCAGGGAGATTCTTTGAATAAGTGCATCTTTGAAGCTCTTCATGGTTTCTGTATTTTTGATGTCGGCAGACAGGTGGTTTCAGGTCCTAGTCTAGAGAAGGCTTTCTCACCTACAGCAGTTTTAAATGGAGGGCCTGCTAGAGAGAAATTGTAGTCCTGTGTACTTCTGAGTACATAAGGGTTATCTTGTAAAGGTAGTTTCACTGTCAAAGTTTTGCTCATGTTTCAGATTGCACCTTTAAGTGCTCTAAATAAATTATACAGAAAGCTAGCATGCTCTTCAGTGTCCCAGCAGGTTGTCACGTGAAGTATAAAGCAATGAGATTCTACAGAGAAAAGTGCTGATTTTATTTAATAACAAAGGAAAGAGATTAAGGGGAAATCGTAATTAATCCACCATGGCTGTCATTTCTACAATTGATTTCAGTGGGCTCTGACTGTGTAATTATCAGATATGATTCTGAGAGGAAGTTTTATGTATAGATATATATCATACCTCTCAACCTCTTGGCTCAAGAAATATGGACAAAGCATAAAATAATGGGGGGACAAAGGCCTAAAAATAGGGATAGCTTTTAAATATTGCTCTTATAAACTTAGAAAGTTGATAGAATAACATGTTTTTGTGTTATCGTGCATTTTCTTAAGCATGTGAAACCTGAACCACAAATGTACATCGTTATATGGTGACTTCAGTCCTCAGTGATTTATCAGAAAACCACAAATTTTATGAGGAACAGAAAAAATATGAGGTAAAAATCTAGACATTCTGAAAAATCTGGAAATTTGAAAGGTATGATATGTTTAGCTACATTAAGGTTGATATGTTACAGCAGTTAGCATTGCTGAAGAGGGGTGCTTGGTTCCTTGGCTTGATTCCTAGCTGAGGTCCTTCTGTGTGTATCTGCATTTTATCCCTGTGCCTATATGGGCTTACATTGGGTGTTCTACTATTTACTTTACAACTCTACAAAGACATTTCATAGAGAAAATGGTGATCCTACCACTCATCCATAGCTGTGTGCTTGTGTGCATGTTTTAACAGATGGATGTTAAAAGTAGGATTAGATTCCCTACCTGAGTACTGAGTGCTGCTCCATAGCTCTGAAATTGATAAACAGGTAATTGAAGAACAAATGAATGTGAATGTTCCTGCCATGCCTGTTCACTATTTTCTCTATTAGTATGTTTGTCATGTGTTTGTCTTTTATTTGTATATCATTCAAAAGCAATCTGTACTTCTTTGGTCATCTGAACACTTAATATGTGAAGGTTGATGTTTTCACCTGCAAAATGAATAGCATTGATCCAGACAGGCTATCTAGTAAACTATATACATACTTAAGTAAATATAATAATTATATATTTTGGCTGTCGGCATGATGACAGGGTTTACATTTTCAAGGTTTGAAACAAAACAAGTTAGTAGGATGTTCAGATTAGTGGTGGATGGGAAACATTTGAGGAATTCACAGCTGTATATTATTTATTTTATATTTGTTTACCGGGGAAGTCTGATGGTCACAAAAAAATACTTTGCAGTGGAGGCCTGGTGGTAAAAGCTCTAACATTAAATTAAGAGTGTCACATTTTTCCACAATAGTACAGCAAGAAAGTAATCAGAGCATGACATTGATAAGATGAACTGACACCTAGGAAGTCAAATGGTAGGGTCATAGGTTCATAGTTTCATATGTTGGTACTAGGCTATCACCCCCTAGGGCCTATACAAGCCTAGCCAAACAATTCCATGGATATTTCTTCCCACAATATTTTCTTCCCTGGACCCCTGTCTAGCAGGCAACTGACGTGATCCCTGGGGTGAATTTCCTATCTCCAATCCAATCATTGAGGAGCCTTTTGAAGAGGGCCAAGGAGACACTCTGCTTGACATGTATGGGCAGTCTATTCCAGAGTATGGGGAGTCTCTGGGTTAGGGACCTATCCCTCCAGCATGTTTTGTTCATTGGGATGACAAGGTTTAGATCCTTGGAGTGTGTGGCTCTAATGGATTGGGATTTTTTAAGAAGAGCATGTCCAACAGCTCAGGGTTTGACATGGCCTTGTATGTTAAGCAGAGATCACCTCTGAGTAGATGATATGCCACAGGGTATAGCTGGAGTTTTTTTAGATGGTCAGCATAGAGCATCTGCTTTAGGCCTGTGATTCTTTTAGTGAGGTATTTCTGTGGCATTTCAAGCTGTTGCAGATGTCTTTTGAGGTACATATCAAATGGTGTGTTGTACTCTATAATGGGTCTAATGAGGGATGAGTACAGTGGGACAATGACCTCCTTTTTTCTGGATGAAAAGCACTTAGTGATGAGGTGTGCCACATAGAAGGATTTTCTGACTGTTGTGGCGATGTGGTTATTGAAAGTGAGACCACTGTCCACTGTGTCCCTAAGTCTCTTATCACACTTTCAGTGTTTAGTGTACTGCCAACTATATGGTAATTCATGGGTACATGGGTTTTCCCAAAGGGGATAACTATACATTTATTGGCATTAAGCTTGAGCGTATGGCTCTGGCACCAAGCATCTGTTTCTGTAAGGCCCTTTTGTAGAATAACCACATCATTTGGGTATTCAATAATGGCTCCCAGTTTGTAGTCATCTGCGAACTTTGTTAGCCAGAGTCCCTTAGTGTTGGCCTGTACTTCAGAGAAGTAGATGCCAAACAAGAGCGTTCCCAGGACTGAACCCTAAGGTACTCCACTTGTCACTTGTCTGGAGCTGGATTTGGAGTGTGCTACTTTTACAGTCTGGGTTCTGTCAGTAAGCCAGTTGGCAACCCATTGAGTGACATAGGGATTTATGCCCAGCTTAGTAAGTTTACCTATGATTCCAGAGTGGGGGATGGTGTTGAAGGACTTGGTAAGGTCCAGATAGGCTGTGTGACTGCCTTACCCTCATCCACAGCTCTGGAGACTGATTTGAAGAAGTCAGTCAGATTCAGAAGACAAGATCGGCCCTTCACGAACCCAAACTGGGTGGAGTCCAGTGTTTGAAGGTTGCCAATGTCTTTGTTTATAAGTTCCATGATAATGCATTCCATGCCCTTGCAGATCAGGCTCGTCAGACTGATGGGATGGTAGTTCCCACGATCCACGGTGGATCCCCCCTTGTGGAGTGGGATAACTGTAGCTGTGCACTGTTCAGTTGGCATGAAGCCTGAGGTGAGGCTATGATTAAACATGACACTTAGTTGAGGTGCCAGTTCATTTTGTAGTTCATGTAGTACACAGCCCGGGATGTTATCTGGTCCCATGGATGCTGTATTCTTAGCTTTGGAGAGTGTGATTTCTACCTGTGTGGCCGTGATTACCGGAATTTGGCAATCTTTTCATATGGGATCGGCCCTTTAGGGGGTGAGAGGGGGGTGAAGTTGGCACTAAATCGATCTGCCAGGAAATTGGCAATATCCCTGGGATCAGTATATTTAATGCCTTTCTGTTGTAGCTCAGAGCAGATCTGAGCATTGCCATTTAGATTCTTGACATAACTATAGAATGCCTTGGGTTGTCTTTAGAATCTTTGGCAATTTTATTTTCGTAACTAGTTTTGGAGGATTTTATGAGGGATCTCAGCTTCTTACTGAGGCTGGTAAGGGAGTTTTTTTTATCCTGGGATTTTCCTCTTTTCTGCAACAGTTTCTTCCTTCTATTGTATAGTTTGTTTATGGCAGTGGACCACCAGATTGGCTTCCTTTTTTTGGAGGAGAATGTCTTGGTTCTATTTGGGATGGCACGCTTCATGCATGAATGGATGTGCTCGTACATTGCCTTAGTGTAGGATTCAACAGCCGAACTTTCAGCTCCTGTCTGCATGGGTGCCATGAAGTTTGTAACTTCTGACTTAAGTAGCATGAAGTTGGCTTTGGAGAAGTATTTTACAGAGGTTTCCTTACTGGGGGGTGGGGGTGGGATGTGGATGTCAAGAGTGATTTGCTTATAGTCAGGCCTGGCCAATGAGGGGGGGTGACCATTGGTGTGGAGCACCTATCTCCCATGTTGGTAATGACCAGGTCTAGGATATTGGGTCCCCTGATGAGACAATGGATTAGTTGATCTAGGGTGTTGAAATTTATGAATTCCAAGAACCGTTGGGAAAAGTTGTTGGTGCCAGAGTAGTTTTCCCAGTTAATGGCAGGGTAGTTGAAATCACCCAGTATTAGGGTGTTTGGTTGTATCTTAATATTTTCCAGTATGTTTTGAAAGGTGTAGTGAGAATCTTGGGGCATGGTGGGGGATCGGTAACAAGCTACAGTTTGGATTACAGTCTTACTTAGTGTTAGTTGCACCTGGAGAATTTCAGATGCATTGTCTTGGGCAACTAGTCTGGAGGTGTGAATATCCTTGATGAATATGGATATTCCTTCACCTTTAGTGTTTTGCTCTTGGTTTGGTGGCCGAAAAGTGGTAAGAGTTGTACCCTGGTATTGCAGAGGTGCTCTCTGGAGTTCTGAACCAGGTCTCAGTTACTGCACAGATATCGACATTCTCCATTTTTAGGAGTGCCTTGAGAGAGTACATTTTGAGGTTTAGACTTCCAGCTTTGAGTAGCATTACCTTCAGATTTTGCATGCTTGTATATGTTATGGTGGTGGTTTTGTCCTTTGAACCTTGCCTAAAAAGGCACTATAGGGGTGGCAAGATCTTTAGCCAGTATCCCAAATCCCTGGTGTGAAAGGTGCAGATAATCTTTGGCAAAGCATAGTGGTTGTCAGTCATGTCATCCCAGGCAGACAGATACTGGATCCCCTTTGAATGACACCAGAAGCTTAGCTAATTGTTGAAATAAATCATTTTGTCCTTATATCGTGGTATCATTCTGGGCAAAGGCAGGATGCTACTCAGGGCTAGGGTCATACCTGCCCGGGCCACATGATCCGAGAGCTCTTACATGTGTAGTCCAGGGAGGTACATCTCAAGTCATTCACTCCAACATGGACAATGACAGAGTCGTATTTGTACTTGTTGTGGAGTGACTTGAGTGCATATGTTATGTGGCTTATCCTGGCTCCTGACAGGCAGCTGACTCTAATTTTCTCCTTGCCCAGCCTGGTGAGTGGGACATCAATGTGCCTGACTATAGTCACCTATGACTAAAGTGAGGGTTACATTGTCTTGCCTTAGGGGCTGGTGTTGTGAGCTATGTGTCACTTTGGTTGTGACTGGCGTTTGCGTTTCAGCTTCGGAGGTCCTTGTTGCTTGGGCAGGTTAATGTTAAGGGTCTCTGCATAGGTGGGTTTAGTGTTGCTATGTGTGGGTGTTGATGGAGTGAGTTTTGAAGGGCTATGTGTTGCTTGAGGTGCAGTGCAGGTGTTAACCTTCTCTTGACTGTCTAGCACAATCTTGGCTATGTTATTGCATCTCTCACAGGTTGTAGTGTTGGGTGGTAGGAGGAGAGGGATGTCTCTGTACATGAGGCAATTGCTGCACTGCCCCAGTATGCCCAGATTCACCAGGTGGACAGGAGAAAATGGAATCACTGACACTGTATGAGGAAAGATGACAAAATGGACAAAAGATGGCTAATGAGACATCAGACTAAAATAAAAATGCTAGGGCCACACTAGAAATTTGTAAATGTTATGGGGTGAAAGTAACATTATGGTTAGATGGGAAAGGAAAGGGTGCAAATAACTGAGAGCTCTAAAGCATAGGCATGGGGAGTTGCTATGCATTGAACAAGGAGAGGTTCTAAAAAGGGCAAAGCAAGTAGCTTAAGAGAGAAGTTGAAAAAAGTCAAGAATTAATGATAAAAGCTGAGCTGGTGAGACAGAGGGTTAGGGCTGGTGGGGGGAGATAGACATGAAGATGCTGATGTGAAGGACTAAGGGTCAGAGAAAGTACGGATCTGTTCAGTAGATGAAAGAAATCCATATGAGTGAGCAAATAAGGACATGATTTTGATGTTATGTCACTCAGCTTGATAAAAGAATATACCTCCAAGTTGTATTTGTTCGCAGATGGAAAAGAATGTGTTGTGTAATGAGGAATGACAGAGAACAAACTTACTGATAGGAAATGGTGAGGTAATTGAGATCATTACGCATCTTAGAAGGGGTAAAGTGAGTGGACCAGATGGTTACACCATGGATGTCTATAAATGAATGACCTTTCAAGTGAACAGCGCTATGGTAGATTTGTTTGATGACATTGTAGAAAAAGGGAGATTAACCAAATCTATGGCAGAGTCAAAAGCAGTAGTATTGCAGAAGTAGAAGGGGAAAAAGACAGATGTCAAAAATTATCACCCCTTATCTCTCTGCAATGTAGGTACTAAAGTGTTTGCTTGTATTTTAACAGAAGGATTGGAGAAAGTCCCTCTAAACTAATAGGAGATGAAAAATGGATTTTATTAAACATAGATCATCCATGGACAGCTGGCAAACTCATATAATTTGTAGATATAACTGAGGAAAACAGCCATGAAAAAGTAGGAATCATGTTAATGGACTTTCAGAAGACCTTTGACTGTGTCTTGTGGGACTTTATGATGGATAGCTTGACAGAAACCACTGAAGATGGAGGTGTTTGAAGGAAGTTACAGTAATAAATAAATAGGTTCATAGGTTCATAGGTTCATAGGTAAGTACTAGGCTATCTGCCCGAGGGCATATATAAGCCTAGCCAGAATGTGTTGGCTTTCGCCGCCCTCTTAGATTAGTTCCCTGTGCCTCGGTCCAGCAGAACCACTAGTTCCCTGTGCCTCTGTCCAGCAGAGCCACTGCAGTGATCCCCTGGGTAAATGTTCTGTTTCCCATCCACTCGTCAAGGTTTCTCTTGAAGAGTGTTAATGAGGGGCTCTGCCTAATGTAGATTGGAATCCTGTGCCAAAGCATGGGGAGTCTCTAGGACAGGAATCTATCCCTCCAGCAAGTCCTATTTATTGTTGTGGTGAGGTGTAGATCCCTAAAGCGTGTGGCTCTTGGAGATTTGTTTTTTTTTTTTTTAGGTGGAGCATGTCCATCAATTCTGGGTTGGACATGGCCTTGTATGTCAGGCAGAGATCACCTCTGAGTAAGCGGTATGCAATCGAGTACAGTTGGAGTTTCTTCAGTCGGACTGCATAGGGCATATGTTTGAGGCCAGTAATCCTCTTGGTGAGGTACTTCTGTGGTCTTTCCAGCTGTTGCAGGTGTCTTTTAAGGTACATCCCAAATGGGGCATTGTACTCTATGATGGTTCTGATGAGTGATGATTAGAGGGGCACTATAACCTCTTTTGTTCTAGATGCAAACCCTTTTGTGATTAGGTGGGCCGCAGAGAAGGATTTTCTAACCACCTTGGCAATATGATTATCAAAGGAGAGATTACTATCTATTTGGGTCCCCAGATCCCTTATTACATTTTCTTTATTTAGGGGACTACCACATATGTGGTAGTTCACAGGTACTTTGTTTTTTCCAAAGGAGATGACTATGCACTTTTTGGCATTTAGCTTGAGGCCATGATTTTGACACCAGGTATCGGTCTCAGTGAGACCCTTCTGAAGGATGTCTGTATCAGCTGGAGACTCAATTATGGCCCCAGGCTGCAGTCGTCTGTGAACTTGGTCAGCCATAGTCCTCCTGTGCTTGCCTGTACCTCTGAGAAGTATATACCGAACAGGAGGGTTCCTAGGGCTGAGCCCTGGGGGACACCACTTGTAACTAGTTTAGAGTCAGACCTAGAGCCTGCAACTCTCACTGTGTGGGTTCTATCCATAAGCCAACTGGCAACCCATCTCGTGATGTAGTGGTTTATGTTCAGGCTGGTGAGCTTGTCTATAATACCAGAATGGGGAATGGTGTTGAAAGCCTTTGCGTGGTCTAGGTAGGCTGTGTGGACCTCTTTTCTCTCATCTAAAGTCTTGGTAACTGTCTCAAAGAAGTCCACCAGGTTTAGGAGGCATGATCTGCCCTTAACAAAGCCAAACTGGGTAGGGTCCAATGTTTGAAGGTTCCCAATGTCTCTGTTAATGAATTCCATGATGATGCCTCGATAGCCTTGCAGACGAGGCTAGTCAAGCTTATAGGGTGATAGTTCCTGGGGTTCATTATTGTGGCTCCACCTTTGTGGAGTGGGATAACTGTTGCTGTGCGCCACTCTATGGGTATGTAGCATGTAGAGAAGCTGAGTTTGAACAGTGTGTTTAGGTGATGGGTTAGTTCATTTTTGGAGGTCGTGTAAGACACAGCCTGGGACACAGTCTGGTCCCATTGAAGCTGTATTTTTGGCTTTGGATAGGGCTGTTTTAACCTGTGTGTCAGTGATTGCCAGTGCACTACATTCTTCTTGTATGGTTATGTGCCCTTTAGGGGGTGAGAGGGGAGTGAAGTTTGCACTAAACCTGTATGTCTGAATGTTGGCAATATCAGTCGGTTCAGTGTATTTTGCACCATTCTGCACTAACTCAGAGCAGATCTGAGAGTCTCCACTTAGGTTCTTGACATAGCTAAAGAACGCTTTGTGGTTATCTTTGGAGTCCTTGGCCATTTTTCTTTCGAAGCTAGCCTTGGATGATTTTATTAGGGCTCATAGTTTCTTGCTGATACTGATCAGGGATGTCTTTCCTTCTTGTGATTTTACTCTTTTCTGCACTAGTTTCCTCCCTCTATTGTATAGCTTGTTTATGGCAGGAGTCCAGTAGACTGGTTTCCTTTTCTTGGAGGAGTGAGTCTTGATTTGCTTGGGATAACATGATCCATGCATTCTTGCAGGTGCTCATAGAGTGCCTTTGTAAGGGATTCAGCAGTTTGGACAGCATTGGCCTTTAGCATGGGGGCTGTGAACCTTTCCACCTCGGTCTTACGTAAAGTGAAGTTTGCTTTTGAAAAGTTTTTCACAGTGGTTTCCTTGATTGGGGGTGGGGGCAGAATGTGGATATCAGGAGTGATTAGTCTATGGTCTGATCTAACCAGCGAGGGTTTGACCTCCGGTGTAGAACACCAGCCGTCCATGTTGGTGATGACCAGGTCCAATATGTTGTCATCTCTGGTGGGGGTGTTGACCAGTTGATCCAGGGTGTTCAAGTTTATAAATTCTAGGAAATGTTGGGCAAGGAAGTTAGTACTCGAGTAGTACTCCCAGTTAATGTTTGGTAGATGGTAGATTTACAGAAATGGTAGATAATGATAAATGGTAGATTTACAGCAGAAAAAATATTCAAAAGAGGTGCTCATAAGAGTTGCCTGTTATTATAAGGATTATTTTAATGATCATTGAATATATGGTGCAGAGATTAAGGGAAAGTTGGATGGGAAAGAAAAGTGGTAGAAAAAGAAGTAGTATATATCTGTTTGCAGATGACTGCATGAGCGTGTCACTGTGTAACTTCCAGGAATATTGGATATATTCAGTGCATCAGAGCTTCATTACCTTCCCCAAAAGTTAGTGGTGATTAGAGTCAGAAGTAATTAGACAGGGCTTTGTTCTACACTCTCTAAAAAGATGACTGGGGGGTTACTTTGGGCTTAAAGCTTACCAAACTTTAGCTGAGATTAGAGACCAGAACTGGGTGGATCTGAAGCTATGTACAGGGAATTGCTAGATGCATGAATGGATAGATTTGCCACACCTGGGGTTAGAACAGAAATAGTTCATGCCATGATACCTCTGCGTGCAATTTATTGTTGGTGCCCTATACAAATCAGCCCTGTGAATAAGATTACAGGAGATAGCCAATTAGTTTGTGAAAGGTTTGTGTGGAAAAACAAAATAGGAAGGATTATGAAGGATGGATGTAGGGCTCACAGGAAAGCTAGAGGATAGGGTATACCAGATTTCAGTTGATATGTGACCAGTGAAAATATTTTTCAAAAGCTAAGAGAAGTAGACAATGAGAATTTGAATGGGTTGACTGATGAAAGGGTTAGAAGGCTGGAAATGGTAAGACAATGTGCAAGGTTGAAAACATTGCAAAAGTGTGATTTGTAGGCAGTTAGTGTGTCAATTACAGATCAAGGACATATGTGATCAAAGTATTGAGGGGAGTCTGGTAATCTTGAAGGAAAATGGCATTAGAAAGATGTGGGACCTAAGAGATGAGCAGCTAAATGGATGGCTATCTTTCTCAGTTCTGAAAGAGAAGTAAAATTTGTAGAATGGAGGTCAGCTGTTATACTGAGGGATTCGTAAAGCTTGTAATTAGATTATTCAGAAAAAACAATACAATAATAAGGATAAATGTAAAGGTACAGAAAGAGACATACTGAATTACGAGGTAGGCTTAGCTTTTGAACAATAGAATAATAAGGATAAGTGTAAAAGTACAGAAGGAGACATAGTGAATTATGAAGTAGTTTAGGTTTAGGAAAATAACTGCAGGCATGCAAAAAACAAAGAGAAGGACTGGAATTATCTATATGCAATTGGAGTGGCATGTATGCGAGTGCGAATTTGGTAAGCTAAAGGATCAGACAATGTGATATACGCAGAAGAGTGGTTTTCTAAAGAAATACTAACAATGATGAAAGTATTAAAAGAGGATGGTCCTGTTGGGAATCAGTATAGTAGGATGGCACCCAGGTGGTATTGAACCCATGTAAAGATACACCAAGAAAGATGGTATCCATTCATAGTACATTGGAGATGTAGGAAGGAAAATGCTGGTCAGATGCCCATAAGATGGACATGGAGGAGACTTGTACCATTATGGAAGGAAGAAGAAGAAGAAGTCTGGGGTAATGTACTGCAGAAGAAGATACCAGGTCAGTATGACCTATGCCTTTCTGTAGTGCATAAGGAGGACAGATGGACTGCAGAGGAAAGACTTGGACTTCATGTGCTTGCTGGCAAGTAAAATGAATGGTAGGTAAATCTTGGAAAGAGGAGGCTCAGGATGTTTATACAGAAAGAGGAGCAAGAATCTGTCTACAAAAATGATGAAGGAGGCAAGAACAATAGCTGACAAGGAGGTATAAGGGAAGGGTTCGACAAAAGGCACATTGATCAAACAAGCAGACGAGAGTGAATGATGAAATGGATAAAATGGAAGTTGTAGTCGATGAGGAATAGTAGCATAATATGCAGTTGCAGGTATTACCAGAGATAAGATACACTGTGCCCTAACAGAGGTAGCCTTCTGAAGGTTTGGAGATGTGGAAGAAGAGTACCTAAAAGTCTGCCTATGGTGCTTAACTACAGTGCAACATGTGTAATGAAGAATCTTTGGGAAGGACTGATACATATCACATTGTGAGAGTTGTTACAGTTATGCAAAAGGTAAGAATGAGTAGAAAGTTAAATAAATTGTATTGTACTATAATAAGATGTAAATGTCACCTGTCTGCATGATATGGCAGTTGGCACAGCAGGTTAGAGCTGTAGTTCCTGTAGTACAGGGTTTGATTCTCCCGGTCCTCATTTGCCTGCTGTGTAATCTTGAGCAAGTCACTTAACCAGGTATTGCTCCTGGGTCACCCCCGCAATGGAGTGAGTCAAATGTGCCAACCTTGTTAACAAATGTTTATTATTATGTACTATAGCAACTAAATCGCATAATAGATGAATATGGAATGAATGCTATATCTGAAAATGTCTATGCTAAACGGTATTGTTGAAAAGCTTTTATTATCTATACAATAATAAAAATTATAAAGTTAGAAGAAATATTTTGGCTGTCTAAGCAAAAAAAATTATGTGGCATATTTGTTTTACTAATTTGTATGCCCTTTTATCAGTAATGGGTCCTGCGAGACACGTATATTGAATCATGTTAGCATACTACCCATTGCGTACAAAGCAGGGTGGCTACTGTCCCAAGTACCAACTTGAAGGGGGTGCTAAACCTTATCAAAAGTTGCATTCACTTATAGACAGCTTGCAAACTGTCTATGAAACTGGCCTTTTATATTAAAGATAATTAATGTACCTTAAAAAAAAAATCAGAAACGTTTCACAGACAGTTTGCAAGATGTCTATAAGATACCACTTAATGATAGCTTATAAACTGTCAAACTGCTTTTTGAAAACAGTTTGCCAGTTAACAAATTGTTGGTAACTGATCACAATTGCTTATTGGCAGTGGGGGGGGGGGGTACGCAAAGGGTATTTTACACTGGGCAACAAATTCGCTCCAAGCACTGGTGATGCCCTAGCTCTGGCATTTTATTGCAAAAGAGTACCCTATGCTACCATTGGGTAGAACATGCCTCCTTTCCATACTACCATATACTGGTTATCTTCATCTTCATTTTCATTTCATGGTAGAAGGCTATTCTATTTCAGCCTGGCAAATACCAAGGAAGGCTCTCACCAGCTCACATGTAGGGTTATTTGTATTCTCTTTCCTCATAAACCTGCATATAGTGACATACATACAGATGCAATGAAATCATCAACATAAACCCAACTGCCACTGTGAATGTTATTGGGCTTTGCCCTTACCAAACAATTCAAAGTACTGCACCATCATCTGAGGTCACCCAAAATACTGCAGTATTTCTGAGGGCAAGGTGATTGGAGTAGAGCACCTTAGAACACATCAGCCTTCCTTCAAGTACGGAAATTCCATTTCCAAGCAGCAGTGACAACCCTTTAAAACATTACATTTCTGCTGGGCCTGTCAGATCATTGATTGATGTATCTTGTAAGCATATAATTATAACAATACTATGCAAACACAATGATGGTGGTTCTGTTAATACAGCATAGTTGGCGTGGTTCAAGAACATAACAAGTCAAGCAGAAAAAAGTCAGCAGAGGGACTGCCAGGTATTTTAGGGTGTGCTGTTTTCTAAAATAGGAAATGGGACCATGTGATTCATGTGAAAGAAAAAAGCTCCTGTGTCCTTGTTATAGAGATACATGTTGGCAAAAATATAACTGTATTACAATAACAATATGATAGGGCAATCCTTGTAATTCCAACAAATGTTAGCGTCAAGCCAATACATGCATCAAATGCATTATTGTCTCTGGGAAATGGGAAATGTAGGCTAAATTCTTGTATTGCTAAAGTGCCCTAGCATTGGCATGAAATACAAAAGGAAGGATCAATGAAGCTGTCAGAACTGCAAGCAGAAGGAGAAGCAGGATGATAAAATAAAATGCTACATTATTTAAAAAATATGCATTATTGCAGCCATGGAAAACTCACTTATACTGAATGGGTAAAGTGCGTCAGCATTATAACTTGCAATCAGTGCTGGTCAGCTATGAGAACAAATGCTAGTAGTGTAGCAGGCTTGAAAATAATGTATTTCAGCTCACCATTATACCGTTATAAACAGAAATAACAACATTTGTACTGAGAAATGTGCTATCTCCTTGACAACATAGACTTAATAATGCAATGACAGAAAAGTGCTGTGGAAAGAAGGAATCATTTGTATAACAGCAGGTCTGTAAAATACTGCTCCAAACTCTAATATCTTCATACTGATATATAAGCAAAATGGCTCTTTGGCCAAAGAGTATCAATTTTTCATCTTATGCAAGGAAACAATACAACACTTCATGCACAACATGTCATAAAAACATATCGGATACAAATTCTTCTTAACGACCTTTCACTTTTATCAGATTGCTTCTTAGTTTACCATATCTAATGGAGATAAAGTCTGCCAGTTTTATTTGTACTTGCATTATTAACCTTGTAAGACAGACTAGTTGAGAGTACCAGTTTTAAGTAGTTAATGTCTGAAAACTTTTCTGGTTATCTGACATCTCAGAGCTGGATGACATGCAAATGGAGGATATGTAGCTCAAATGAGATTCACAGGTTATCATCTATTTCCATCTCGTTATCTTAACTACTATAAAACACTATCAGTGCGTCAAACCAAGACTTGGAAAAGTCTTGGGTTATTTCAACATCATAGCACACAGGCAGAAAAAGGAAACAATTGAGAAATGTCCTGTGAGAATGTGCATATCCTAGCTCTGGTCTATTCTTACAAAGGGCTGAATGTTGGGGGAGGGGTAAGACAAAAAGACCACCTGGCAGTAAGTACTGATTTAAATGTAAAATGAATGTGTAAGCTGTTATTAGTTAATTCATCACATTCTCTTCTAATATGATAAGAAAGATACTATTCCAAATACCCTCTCAAAACTGGGAAATAATTTCAACCAATAAAAGTAAACTCTTAAATCTTAAATCTGGAAAACAACTTGCATTGTTATGCCTGCTGTCTGTTTCAAACAGTTCTTCTATTCTAAAGCCTACTTACTGGTACTTGGACTACTTTAAGATGACAGCATATGTCATGCAAAGGCATGATGTGCTCTTCTGTTGTAACCCTTCTATGGTTCATCAGTTTGCACGTGTTCATCAATTTTCCTTATTGTATTTTTTTGTTTGTTTGTTTCAGCTTATGATTAATAAAGGTCCAGAAGGGCTGTTGGAACTAGCCTGGTCAATAAATGAATAAATACAATAACATGTTTGTAACTGTGTTTTCTGACATCAGCGCACAAATATGTAGATCACCATATAATAATAAATAGCAAGTAATGGTCAATAAAAGCATATTAAAACAACAATCTAAAAAAGACAGAAAATTAAATGAAAAATGAAACTGGATGAGCATTTTTTTCTTTCCATCTTTATTTTTTAATCTTAGAAGCCAAGATGTTCCACAGTCTTATCGTGCATTTGTTCCAAATGGGTACTTCAAGTTTGACATTGTTGAGCAACGTCTCATGACCCATATGCTCCATATATACCAGTCCAACACAGCATGCAGAAATCATTCACAAACATACACCAACATACATGTAGAAAGCATGTCATGTGGTAAGATACATGCAGATGTATGCACACTTATACTATTGTCTGCATCACATACCCCACTACGTAGTCATTGTAGCTGAAGTTATAATTACCAATGAAAAAAGGGCATGTGGAGAGCTTTTCTTTTCTAAAGTATGAATTACACTGCTAAGTACATCTACGATATAGCTAGATTTTGTTAAAATAACACCTTGTAGACTATGTAGCATTGCAGGGGTCTATGCCCGACATTGCTAGCTAAAGGTCATTACAATAATTTTTAGCAAAAATGACACAAAGACATGGACAAAAATGTGATGTTTCACAACAGGAAAATATGGTTTATCAATGCGAGGTGTCTTCTTATGTGTTAAAATATATTCTGACTGCAGTCGGCTGTTAATTTCTAAGAAACAGGTGACCATATGGATGGTGTGCAACTTGAGTGCTAATTTCTGTGACTGATATTGTGCATCCTAATGTTTTTTGAAAATGACTTGTGTCTGATTTATCACTTTTTATAAAGTAGAAATGCCTGCAGGTGACCTATTTAAAAATGGGTGATATGAAAGTTAGACTACACAGAGTAAGTGCAGGTAGTCCTCCTCTGAAAAAAAAAAAGAATTAAATGTTTGACATTTCAGGAGATTGTAATTCTGGATGTCAATTTTGGCAGTGAACCCCAGGCTTCAAGTATGTTGCAATAGGCTGCAATGGAAATTCTCCTTACTACATAAAGAAAATTAACTATATAACTTGAAATCAACCTCATAGGTTCAGAAGTCCATAGCTAAGTTCTAGGCTAGCTGCCATATTATGGCCATTTTAATCCTAGTCAAGTTTCCTTTTGGTGCTTGAATTAACCTATCCCATCTGGTATTAGATTAGTCTTACCCATCCCATGGCTGATAATTATATATTACCCCCAGTCTGCATAATTGAGATCATACCAAAGATAATCCGAGGGGATCCATGCATGGGATAAAACATTTATAAGCCACCTCTGTCCATTAGCAATACAGGAGGGTAGTCCTGTAGTAGATGTTCTGCTTTCCATCAGTAAATCCAGGTTGTGTTTGATTGGTTCCCTATTATATGATCGAAGACGCATTCTTTCGAATACATCTTAACTGAATTTGAAAGCATGAAATGGAAAAATACCGAAACGGCATATAAGCAAATTCTTTCCCTGGGAAAGAAATTGCTTGGCCGCCTTTTTTATTTTGCCATTTTTGTCACTGTATTGTGATCTCGGAGTAGGTATATTTAAGTAGGGACAGTGGTGGGCACAGCCCCCCCCCCATGTCGGGGGGTGTGGGAGGCAAGGCTCCTCACTTTATGTAATGTTTTAAAGTAGTTTTTTTCTTTTTTCTTTTTTGGAACAGCGATTTTTTTCCCCTGGGAAAAAAAAATCACTGTTCTAAATGTTCGGGATTGTAAGCTTTCGCTTACATGGGGTCGATAAATCAGTGTTCGTTTTTTAATTGTTCGCTGATTTAATATAGACCCGTTTGATTATGGACAGAGTATGATCTTTGTTTTTCATGGATAGGGAATCTGTCCCAGAGCAGCAGTATCCCCTGTGAGGCACACATAGCCATCCAAACCATTCTGCTGGTGCTGCATAAGAGGTTTAGAACTTTAGACTGAGTGGTTCTGATGCTGTTTAACTTACTAATGTGCTGTAAATCATGAATATTGGGTTGAAGGAAGCCTTGCATGCCAGCCACAAGTCACCTGTTAGCAGTCTGTAGGATACTGAATATATTGTCAGGGCTTTGAGTCAGACCATGCATGACATATTGTTTAGACCTTGTATCCTTTTAGTATTCCAGTTGTTGCCTGTGTTTGGACAGACAAATGCCAAAGGAAACATTATACTCAATGATTGGGCTAATGAGGGCTGAGTAAATGGGAGAAATGACATCCCTAGCTCATACTACTGTTATGTGCAGTGAATTATGTCCAGTACACAAAAGTCTTCATACACTGGTTAGATCCATGTGTATTTTCTTAGCAAAGTGACAGAAACAGATGTTTTCTGTTATAGTTAAAAGTGTTGGGATAATGTCACTGCAGCCCACTGATTCCAGGATGTCCGTGTGTTAGAACAAAACAATAGTACAATAATTATTTGGAAAGTTGACATGTGGTCTTGGTTAGTGCAAAACTAGAGTGATTGAAGATGGGCAACCTGTTCTTAAAAAAAAAATAAAAAACTAGCAGTGTTTGACTGATGTCTGGACTTTTACATATTCATTAAAATTACATTCAGACTGCTTTAATATGCAGTGCAGAGTATGCTGCTTATCAAGAATGGGTCATAACTGGGTATTAGGTCCACCCGTTTAAAACTCTATATTCAAGTTGCATAAATGTGTCTCATTTTCTCACTCCAAAATATACATTTAGCTATAGACAGGTATATTTCACTTGGAGTCAATGATCTTTGCTAAAGGCAGACCTTTATAAGTTTCTGATGGTTATTAACTTCCTTAACTGACCCATAAGAATTACTACATATTTTAACCTGAATGTGCTTTCAGCTCTTCTGTCTCCATTACTGTAACTTGAATCACATTGCAGTGTTGGTCAAGTGCTAAGCTGTTAGAGATATGCCATTTCCTGATTGTGTACTTATATGTTACAATTCCCCTCTTATGTGATGGCAATAGTATTTGACCTTCAAAATATTACTGGAAATCAACTGTAGCTTATATCAGGCAGCAGTTGCACATCCTTCATACACCAGCTTTGCTCCTTTTCATTGACATGTGTAGTTTACTGTCACATTATAATTAAGTTTACATCTGAGCATACTCTCATTTAATGTATAGTAAAGCATTTTCAGTTACACTGTGTTCTCCAAAAATACAAAAAACACCAACTGCTGTAGGATGAAGTAATACACCCATTAGCACTTAAAACCTTTATTCCAATGCTTTTGTCTCAACAAGGATTTCTTCAGAAAAACTCTTACAAATGACAATACAGTCTTTAAGTACAAACCAAAACCAATAGAATTAGTTATTAAATTAAACAATTAAACAATTAAAGCATTACCATTCTCATAAATACATAAATACACTTACTTAAAAACTCCATACTAAGTACTTATTGCTGGTCTTCTATCTTTCAAATAACATTTTATATTAACCATATCATTAAGACTTGGACTTAAGACATTAACCAGTCTCATAGGTTAAGCCTATCCAATGCCGGCTCCATTGCAATCTGGAGCTCTGATTGGCCAAATGAAAGCCAGAGGTGAGTCTACGAGGAATCCAACTCATCCAGGAAATGCCACATATAGAAAAGGAAGGCAGGAGAACAACACACACCAACAGAGCCGTTCGGATTATAAATCAGGGAACAGAAGTGCAAACAGAAGTCAGGATGACACAGAACTGTCAAATTCCACCAACAGACAACAAAATATGGTAAATTTTACACCCGGAGATGCCCTAAATTTTTGGCAATCAGCCTCAACTTACAACTTGAGGTAAAGAACTACCAGAACATACTACAACAGGAGGAACAACTGGAATCTCTGAACAACCATCCAGTAAGTGATTCTAGGAACTGTAAAATTGTTTACAACACAGAAAAAGACTTTAAAGTGTTTAACTTTTCTGAGTTAACTGTAGACCTAATGCTGGTAGACTTATTGGATAAAGGGCATACATTTGTACCAACCCATAGAGCAGATTTACCCAACACTTTAATTGACTTAAAACTGTTTGTAAGAAAATTGAATTTAACAGTACTGCTGGGTCCAAACAATCACACACTCAACACATTACATACTGCTAGTACCTACAACCCCCCACTACACCCCACACTGGCTTTGTATGAACAGATTTGTGAATTAGACATCAGCAACATCACTAGAAAAGAAAAAAGAAGCATTGTCTTTACTAAAACAAGCCCCTGTCAGGATTATGCAAACTGACAAAGGTGGTGGGTTAGTAATAATGAACTATGAAGAGTATGAAGGTAGAATGTCCAGGATTTTACAAAGTGATGTTTATGTTGAAGTTTCCAGAAATTAATTGAATGCAGCATACAGGATGATTCGAACAATTTTAAATGATTTGTTTATTTTGGGGAAAATAGACATGGGCCAATTCAACTACATGAACATGTCATCACCTAGAATCCCTGTACTTTTCGGGATACCGAAAATACACAAAAGTATCACTCACCCACCCATGAGACCCCTAGTAGATGCAGGAATAGTATTACACACTCGTGTGCTAAATTTGTAGATTACATACTTAAGAAATATGTTAAGAAAGAGGGGCAAATATGTAAAGATTCATGGAGTTTTTTTATCTAACATCAATAAAGTGAAATTCAACAATGACTTGAACTTTCTGACAGTCGATGTGAAGGACTTGTATTCATCAATCCCCCACCAAGAGGGTATAGAATGGGTCAGTTACATGTTACACAAGGGAGGGGCACAAGCAGAGGAAATCACACTTGTTGAAGTCATCTTAGACATTATTCTATCATGCAATTTCATCATGTTTAGTAACAGGTTCTACCTCCAGAAAATAGGGGTAGGAATGGGCTCACCTTGCGGGGCTAGTGTAACAAATCTAGTGATAGCCTACTGAGAGAAGGAGTATGTGAAGAAATCAGGGCAGACCCCACATCAGATCCACTATTACACCCATTATTTGGATGATATTTTTATGTTAATAGAAGGAGACCACACCCAAGCAGAAGAACTGGTTTCATACTTCAACAGTACCACACACTTTTTATCTTTCACATTTACTTTTGGGAAAGATAACATCGCATATCTGGATGTTAATCTTAGCAAAGATTACACTAATAGTTGCTATTCAGCAACTATATACAGGAAAGAAACATACTCGAGCTCCTTTTTACACTACAGTAGCTGCCACCCCTTTCACCAAAAAAGATTGGTGATGAAGGGGCAACTAGTGAGGGCAGCAAGGATGGTCACAAAAGATGAAGACTTTTCCATTGAATGTAATAAACTACAGGGTATGTTTTCTCAAAGGGGTTACCCAAACCACTTACTGAATCAAATAATGACAGATCAAGAGGTTTTTACAAACTGATATTGGATAGGAAAACCATTTCAGAAACCTTAACATTAGATTTGCACACAAGAACAGGCACTAACAATCTTGGACAGGGAAGTTTGATTACACCCTTTAGCTCAGATGCATATGAGATCATGAGGATCATCACTAAGAACTGGGACATTTTATAGAATGACCCAACTACCAGGTCAAGAATAGAGGGTCTGCCTAGATTAGTTTTCAATTGGGACCCCAACCTAAAAAATATCTTGGAAGCTAACCATGGTACGTACCAGTATGCAGTTAGGTATAGTTTGTCCAGATGTAACATGTGCCATTACTGCCCACAAATGTCTACAGGGTCAACCTTTACTATTAGAGATAAAGAGCATCAAATAAAACACAAATTTAACTGTCAGACTAAAGCTGTGATCTACGTAGCTCTATGCCAACAATGTCCAGCATTCTACATAGGGAAGATGGACAGGAGGTTCAGGGAAAGAGTGTACGGACACCTGTACCATATAAAGAAAGGGAGTCAAGAGAATGCCCTAAGTAGACACAAGCAGGAATACACAGGCCACACATTTAAATGTAAGGCAATAAACAGTGTGAAGTCTGATGGAAGAGGGGGCCCATAATCTTTACATTTAGAAAGGTTAGAGTTATTGTGGGAGCTCTGGACTATGGCTTGATGGGTTAAATGAGGTTTACTCTATTTCTTTTATTTTAAAGCTAAGAAACCTCCAGAGATGGCCAACATGATGATTTGTAGGACAAACTATCTATGTCAAATATATAACAGTTGTCTCAGTATAAGCTATTACATCTGAACTTTTTACAGCAGTCAATTAAGTAACGCACAGTTCAAATGGTGGGTGCCATGCCATGATGTATGGACAGGAATGTTGTCTGTACTCCCATGTAGTCATATACAATTGTTACCCCAATATTTTTATTTATATATTTTTTTTATTCTAATGTTTAACTGTAGGAAGCCATGCCATGCTGCATAGGACAAAAAAGTGTCATGAACATTTTTATGCATTATTATTTTTATTATTTTTATGCATTAGTACATTTTACTACTTCTTTATACTTCACCATTCTATTATATGCATTTTAAGCACATTTATATTTTTAAATATTTTCAAACGTCTTTAACAACAACATTTTTAAAAGGTTTTCAAATATTTAAATATTTTTAACAACTGTATGTTTACATATTATGAGGATAATTTTACTATGTACAATATTTGACAAGAGAGTGTGTATACTTACTTGTCTTTTAATAAGTCCAGAGGGTGTTTTGATAGAAACTATTAAAGGAAGTAATTAGTTATTGAGTGGACCCTCATAGCATCATCAGTGTGTTGGGAATAGCCCTCACCCATTGGCTGATTAACAACATGCTTGCACCATGGACTGAATTTAAATGCACTGGTTTAAGTGAATGCCTTTACCTGAAGAAGTCTCACCACCAGGTGGACGAAAAGTGCTTTTATCATCTACTTCAATATATATCTGAATTTTTTTATTATGTTTGCTTGTGCTATATTAAAGAAAAGGAACTACAGTACTTGGAGTGGACTTACATTCTTCAGCAAGTGTCTTGGATTGTTGTTTGGTCTTCTACTTTTCTTAGTTACACTCTGTCAAGCCTACAGATCATTACCTTCCTCCAAAATTCTGAGGTTCTTTGACCAGCACGTATGTTAGCCTTCTGATTCCTCCAGATGAGATCAATTGCCCATGTTGTTTATTCAGTTTATTTCTAACTGTCTGACCTGCAAACCACATCATTTTCAATGTATCAAGTCCTGTTTAACTTGTAAACAGCCTCATCTTCTACCCCAGCCACAGAATGAATGACACCTTGTATGTGTCAACTTACAATCTCTATGGAAAGTACATAGCCTACTGAGTCAGGAAAAAAAAAAACATGAGCCTTGAGCTGGGCTGTGTTGGCTACTGCAAAAGTCCAACTGTTCTTATTCAGAGCTTCCTAATATGCATATAGGTAGACATATGTTATCTATGCATGTATTAAGTTGTTGATGTATGTTTGTTTGTCAGAAAGGAATGTCCATTTGGGAAGCCAACACCCTGTGGAGACCCTGATAGAAAATCTCCAAGATTAGAAAGAGAGGTAATGCTCATCAACATTAAAGGTTAAAATCTATAGAGCATATATGTTTTAAATAGATATCAGTAAGATAAATATGTAATCATAGTAGAATATACGCATATCAGTTTCTTTTTAGCAAAACAGCTTTGTTAACAAATACAACCTAACTTTAGCTATGAAACATAGTACATGAGAAATTAAACAAAAGCTCCTGATCACATCATTATGAACCACTCAGTACAATCTCACCTTATAAATATCAATAAAATAAAGAAAACTTGCTACAGATATTGAGTCTATCATGTATAAACTTCTGAACCTTTATAAAGCTAAAGAAAAGTTAATGTTCGAAAAATCATTTCATTACATCTCCAAGTACTCCAAGAGACCTACCCACTATGTTATTCCAATATGTACAAAAAACAGCTCCTCCATTTATGTGCAGCAGTGGCTAGCTTGATCTATTGCATAGACATCATCAGTTACAACAGGTCCCCCTTGATGCTTGATGCTCTTTGCTCCTGCCTATATGCAATACACCTTTTTGGACAAGCATAAGTAGATTATCAGTTGTTCCTTCTGAGACCAGATGGCACTATAGATGCTCAGCAAATCTATCTTAAAAAAGTATAGAACTGAGCATTGCCAAATTATACATATGCATTTCTTCAAGCCCCCTTCAATACATCTCTAACAAGTTGCCGAAACATTGGAAACATCAGAGTCAATGCTGTAGGAGTGCACAAGTATTTGAATGCACATCATCTTCCAAAGAACAACAAAAAAAGATCTTACTCAAACATATAGTGTATCTGGGGGCGTGTAGAAACTTAATCCATACATTCTAGTCCAAATTCATATTTATTTCCCACTCCCAAAGCATCCAATACTTTTCTGTCACTTCTTGTAATGAAGCTACTAAAATCTTATATAAGTTATCTACAATTCCTCTCTTGCAAAATTCTTCCACTCTATTCATCGCTAGACAGTACATCCCTAAGGGCTAATCATACTTCTTAATTTTATATATTTTAGTGTTTTTTTTTTTTATGAAGATTACTAGGGACTCAAAAAAGATTCTAATATGAACACTGACTAAATACTTCCCCATGAAAGGATGTCAGTCAATTAACTTATCTTAGTCCACCAGGATTCCCAAAACTATAAGCATCTGTAAAAAAAAAAAAAAAAAAAACAGCTGCCTTTTAATATCACGTGCCCACATAACCCATTGTTTAGAATCCAGTGCAGAAGAATTTGTTCAGCCAATTGACATGGTCCAAAATATGACCTTAAGAAGCTCGGTGACAATTCTTGTCAGTTCTGAATTAACTGTCTCACCCTCTCTCGTTATAGGGGGTCTGTCAAAAATCCCCTTAGCCTCCTGTATGTGCAAAGATAATTTCTTTTCATAAGGCCTACCATCAAGCACTGACAGTCCATGGAAAAATAAATCTAGATGCAGTGCTATAAAGATTTAGGTTCAGTAATCCTATTCCCAGATGCATCACCAGTAAAGTAAACAAGTTCATAACTCTCACTGCAAGAAATCTGGACAAAGCCAGAAAGAATGGGGGGACAAAGGCCTAAAAATAGAGACAGACTTTAAATATTACTCCTATAAACTTAGAAAGTTGCTATAATAACAGGTTTTGCTTTATTATGTATTTTCTGAAGGATACAAAGTCTGAAACTCAAATGGTTGTCATTATTTAGTGACTTCAGTCTTCAACAATTTGCCAGAAAACCACAACGTTTATGAGGAGCAGACCAAAAATATGAGGCAAAAATCTGGACATTCTGCACAAATCTGTACAGTTGAGAGGTATGAACAAGTTCCATTTATTTCTGGTCTCCCCACACAAAATTAGACACCTTTTTAAGCTTTAGTAGCAAATGTGTTAGAGACCCTATGATGCACATAAAAAGGCAATGTGAACAAAACACTTGGACGCCTTGTAAAAAAAAAACAAAATACTCCGTACAAATTATTTTCCATCATCAACAACATTTTGGTCTTGGTCAGCTACATGTTTTTGGTTAGCAGGAGTACCCTCAAAGTTCAACAGATTAAAATAATTTCTCGCCTCCTACACATAGTTAAATAAGTTCACACTAATCTATTAAGCCATCTGCAGAAAGTCTGAAACTTGGCTGTTCATCCACTACTACACTACCAAAATCTCCATTTCATATCCCCCAACTGGCAACTACATTCCTCTACACCCTCATAGTATATTTTCAAAACTCCAAGAAAAATCAAAAACTTTTGTGCAGGGGAGAAAACCCAGTTCCTAACAGAAAAATGTGAAAAATAATTTTTTATACAAATGGTAGTAAGATATTTCATCTTCTAAATGTCACACACAAGACTAAGACTTCATCAGACTACCTATCAAACGCTGTTGAATACTTTAAATAGTTTAATGGTCATGTGATACGAATCATGTGATATGTGCTCTTAACATTCTCAAAAAAAAAAAACATTTGAAATTAAGAAATGAATTCAAACCAAATTAATTACTTACATCCAAAATAATATGAAACTTATATTCATAGCCGGCCTTAGGCATAGGCCAACTAGGCACATCTCTAGTATTTACATGGTGTAGGTAGACCAGGGTGGGGGCACTGGGTGATGTGGTGGAGAGCACCGTGGAGCCCTTTTGCCTAGGGCACCAGTTGATCTAAGGCCACTCCTGCTTATATTCTAGATATTCTAGATACACATCCCTATTGCCACTCTTCATATTTGTGTTTACACTATCAATCGCACTAAATAAAAACTGTCTAAAGTTGGAACGCATGTTTGAATACTTGTACAATGCATTTCTTTTTTTTTTAGTGCATGGCCATGTTGACTTATTCTGCCCTTCCGTTTCCAGTTTGTTTTTCCAGTACAAAAGAAAAATTCATATGCGCAGTAGACTGCCACTTAGCCCACAAATTTGGACATATAAGTGAACAAACCTGGGGAATGACAATTGTGTTAATCCATCCTTTCACAAACTCCTTTTTCCTATTTTTACATATGGGGAGAGTATCATATCAACAATGACTAGCCCTAATTGCAGTCTGTCATTTGAATCTTCCCCTTCAGTTGTCATCATTATGTTCATTTCTTGTATCAGCTTCTAAAATATTTTTAATGCTACAACCCTTTTTGTTCACAAATCTGGGCAAATAAACAACCAATTGAAAAAAGGAGTTATTAAAAGTATACACAGCAGGATAAAAAAAATCTTACCACTGATGTAAGGTTCAGGTTATAGAGCAACTGAAAATATTCTAGCTTCAGGAATATTATGAGATCCATTTAAGTGATGAAAATAAAGGGAGTATAAGGGAAAGTAATCAACACCCACTCAGAATGGAAGTAAGCTATGTATCTGACCATATATGTATATATATATATATATATATATATATATATATATATATATATATATATATATATATGTGTGTGTGTGTGTGTGTGTGTATATCTATATCTATATCTATGTATGTATCTGACATCTAGTTTATATAGTCCTTGTATACAAATACAGTACAGGACAAATAGAAATTCTTAAGGAGAAAAAGGAACTTTTTAAAATTCTGTTTGGTAGGTAATCTAATGAAGTCGTAGTCCTGTGAGGCATTTAGAAGACTAAAGCTTTTATTACATTTTACCTGTGTTTTTTTTTTAATTTTTATATTAAAAGTCAATAACCAAGTACCTGTGCAATACAAAAGTCTCATGTAAGTAAGTGTTCAGTTCAAAAAGTGTTAAAATGTGTTTCTAATTATGTGTAGTAGTAGTCTGTCTACCTGCATGGGGTTGGGAGGGTGGCCTAATGGTTAAGGTGTTTGCCTTACCGGTGCAAGGTTTGAGCCTTGCAAAGGATAATTGGCTCGGCTTAAAAATGGCTTGCAAGGGCAGTTAGCTTAGTACTAACCTATGCATGCCTGTGATGTAATAGCCAGGTGTTACATGTGAAAATAGTCTACATGTTGTCTGCACATTGAGTCTGGATATATAGAGTTTTGTTCAGTTTCTACACTTGTGTGATTTCTGAATGATAATAAAGTTTACTTTGACTTTTGACTTTTGAAAAGTGATTTTTCTCAGCATTTTGCTATTTGGAGCTGACTTTTTCCTCTCCGTTGGATGTTTTGATTTTCTTGGAGTTTTTTGCCTTCAAAAATAGTGGAAAAATTGGACAGTTTTATTTTTTTTTTTTTTTTTTGGTATGTTCTTTTATATCTCTAAGAAATATTCGTTGAAGTTCTCCTACTCTGCTTGGTAATGTAGTGGGGTCAGATGACCAGGCCCTGCTAGAATCAAAAAACTTCTTGTGAACACATAAATACACAAAAATCATACGAGGAGGATCTAAATAAAAACCTGCAAAAGCATCAGATACCTCCAAAGCAGACACCCAAACAACCTGCACCTCCCGTCACAAACCAGACAACACATAAAACACAAAATCAGTGTGCCGCACAATCACAGCCCTTAAGGAGAAATAACATAGCTTACACACTAGTAATAGGTGACTATAGTCAGGCACACTGACGTCTCACTCACTAGGCTGGACAAGCAGAAGGTTACTGTTAGTTGCCTGTCAGGAGCCAGAATCTGCCACATAACTCAAGCACTCAGGTCACTCCAGAACAAGTACAACTATGACTCTGTCATTGTTCATGTTGATGTGAATGACCTGAGATGTACCTTCCTGGACTGCATGAAAAGAGACATGGAAGAGCTCTCTGATCATGTAGTCCAGGCTGGTATGACCCTGACCCTGAGTAGCATCCTGCCCTCACCAAGAATGATACCTCAGTATAAAGAAAAAATGATCAATTCCAACAATTGGCTAAGCTTCTGGTGTCATTCAAAGGGGATCCAATGTCTGTCAGCCTGGGACAGCATGCTCGACAAGCTGCGTTGCTTCACAAGAGATGGCTTGCACCTATCACCCCTAGGCTTTCGAATACTGGCCAAGGATCTTGTTGCCCCCATACTGCCTTTTTTAGGCAAGGCTCAAAAGTCAAACCCACCTCCATAAACAGCACAATTAACAAAAAACTGAGGGTTATGCTACTCAACGCCAGGAGTTTAAATCTCAAAATGCACGCGCTCAAAGCACTCCTCAGTATGGAGAATGTCGACATCTGTGCAGTAACTGAAACCTGGTTCAAGGCTCCAGAGAGCACCCCAGCACTATCGGGCTACAACTCATACCACACGTTTCAGCCACAGAACATGGACCGAAACACAAAAGGAGGGGGTGTATCCATATTCATCAAGGATACCTACACCTCCAGGCTAGTGGCGCAGTATGATACCTCTGAGATCATCCATGTGCAACTAGCATCGAGCAAATCTGCAATGCAAATTGTGGCCTGCTACAGATCACCCTCCATGACCCAGGACCACCACTCCACCTTTCTGGAGACACTGGAAAACATGAAGGTCCTACCAAGCACCCTGATATTGGGCGATT
The DNA here is from genome assembly GCF_019279795.1 of Protopterus annectens. Classification (NCBI taxonomy): domain Eukaryota; kingdom Metazoa; phylum Chordata; order Ceratodontiformes; family Protopteridae; genus Protopterus; species Protopterus annectens. The sequence goes on along the minus strand of NC_056746.1, from coordinate 702,225,517 downwards.
TCAATTACCCTACTATTAACAGGAAAAACTACTCGAGTACAAACTCCCAGGCCCAGCGCTTTCTGGAATTCATCAACTCAAATGCCCTGGATCAACTGGTAAACTCCCCTACCAGAGGTGAAAACATATTGGACCTGGTCATCACCAACATGGGCGACAGGTATTCCACAGCGGAAGTCAACCCGTCACTGGTTAGATCAGACCATAAACTAATCACTCTGGATGTCCACACCCCACCACCACCCCCAACTAAGGAAACTACAGTAAAAAACTTTTCTAAAACAAACTTCACTTTACTTAAGTCAGAGGTGGTAAGTTTCACAGCCCCCACGCTAAAGGATAATGCTGCCCAAGATGCAGAAACCTTTACAAAAGCATTCTATGAGCACCTACAAGGATGCATGGATCATGCCATCCCTAGCAAAACCAAGACTCACTCCTCTAAGAGAAGGAAACCAGTTTGGTGGACCCCCGACATAAACAGGCTATACAATAGAAGGAGGAAACTAGTTCAGAAAAAAAGCAAATCCAAGAAGGAAAGACATCCCTGATCAGTATCAGTAAGAAACTAAGGTCCCTCATAAAATCATCCAAGGCTAACTTCGAAAGAAAAATAGCCAAGGATTCAAAAGGTAACCAGAAAGCCTTCTTTAGCTATGTTAAGAATCTAAGTGGCAACGTGCAGATATGCACTGAACTAGTGCAAAATAGCACAAAATATACTGAACCTACTGATATTGCCAACATCCTGGCAGATAGATTCAGTGCAAACTTCACCCCCCTCTCACCCCCAAAATGGCCCACAACAATACTGGAAAAGTGTAGTGTCCCAGAAATCACAGAAGCACAGGTGAAAACAGCCCTTTCAAAAGCCAAAAACACAGCGTCAGTGGGGCCAGATGGTGTCCCAGGCTGCATCTTGCATGAACTGCAGAATGAACTAACCCCCCACCTAAACACGCTGTTCAACCTCAGTCTCTCCACAGGCTACGTGCCCATAGAATGACGTACAGCAATGGTTATTCCTCTCCACAAAGGAGGGGCCACAACTGACCCTGGTAACTATTGTCCCATAAGCCAGACTAGCCTGGTCTACAAGGCTATGGAGCGCATCATCATGGAACTCATTAACAAAGACACTGGGAACCACCAAACACTTGACCCGACCCAGTTCAGCTTTGTTAAGGGCAGATCATGCCTACTAAACCTGGTTGACTTCTTTGAGACAGTCACTAAGGCCATAGACGAGGGAAAGGTGGTTCACACAGCCTACCTTGACCTCGCTAAGGCTTTCAACACCATTCCACACTCGGGTAGTACAGAAAAACTCACCAGCCTGAACATAAACCCTTACGTCATGAGATGGGTTGCCAACTGGCTTACAGACAGAACTCACACGGTAAGGATAGCGGGCTCCACGTCCAAGTCTAAACCAGTCACAAGTGGTGCCCTGCAAGGCTCAGTCCTGGGACCCCTACTGTTCGGCATATACTTCTCAGAAGTACAGGCAAACACAGGAGGACTATGGCTAACCAAGTTCGCCGATGACTGCAAACTGGGAGCCATAACTGACTCTCAGGTTGACATGGACATCCTCCAAAAGGGACTTACTGAGATGGACACCTGGTGTCAAAGTCATGGCATCAAGCTAAATGCCAAAAAATGCATAGTCATCCCATTTGGGAAAAACAAAACACCCACAAATTACCACATAGGTGGCAGCCCCCTTAATACAGAAGAGGTAATGAGAGATCTGGGGACCCAGTTAGATAGTAATCTCTCCTTTGACAATCATATTGCCAAAGTAGTTAGGAAATCCTTCTATGTGGCCCATCTAATTACTAAAGGGTTCGCATCTAGAAATAAAGAGGTTATAGTGCCCCTCTACTCGTCACTCATCAGACCCATCATAGAGTACAATGCCCCATTTGGGACGTACCTCACAAGACACTTCCAACAGCTGGAAAGACCACAAAAGTATCTCACCAAGAGGATTACTGGCCTCAAACATATGCCCTATGCAGCCCAACTGAAAAAACTCCGGCTGTACTCAGTGGCATATCGCTTACTCAGAGGTGATCTCTGCCTGACTTACAAAGCCATGTCCAACTCAGAATTGATGGACATGCTCCACCTAAAAAAATTCAAGTCAGTGCGAGCCATGTGCTCTAGTGAGCTAAACCTCGCCACAACAATAAATAGAACATGCTGGAGGGATAGATTCCTGTCACAGAGACTCCCCATGCATTGGAACAAAATTCCAAACTACATTAGGCAGAGCCCCTCACTAAACCTTGACGAGTGGATGGGTAACAGAAAATACACCCCTGGGATCACTTTATTGGCTTGACAGAGGATCAGTTAATTAATCAATGGGATGGTGAAAGCCAACACATTCTGGCTAGGCTTATAAATGCCCTCGGGCAGATAGCCTAGTACTTACCTATGAACCTTTGAACAGTTAGCTCCAGTGAAGCAGAGGGATAAAGATCTGATTATAGCCCAGACAACCCAAATTCAATTATTGCATGGACACCGGATGTAACTGACTGAGAAGAATGAGAATGAGTGACTGCTGCTGACTTGACCATCCCAGGAGAAACTTGCCCCTTGGCTTGCAAATACTGAAAGCTCTAGATGTTACACAACAGAGCACAATTCTATGAGTATGCAGTGTTACTGTACTAACTCAGGTAGCTTTGTGAGCCTGTGTAGACATATTCTCTGCGGCAGAAAGTAATGGCAGAGCTTGTAGGGTTACCATGAAAGAGGGGAGTGCTCATGTAAAGGAGAGGTTAGACAGTCCACAGGATCAGTAAGATGGCTATCTGCCTATCTACTGACTGTAGACAATAGGGAATGAACAGACCAACTGGACCAAAAGGGCAATAAGTAATGGCCATAAGGCTTTCACCTAGCCAGAAGATGGTCAGATGCTGGTAGAAAAATGATCAGACCAGTCTTGTGGGGAAACAGATAAAAATAGAACTTGGAACAGAGAAAAAGTCTCCTCCCACTTAGAAAAATAGAAGTTAAACTTCCTCTGCCTAAGCATATGCTCAGTGGATAGATGAAACTTTAGTAATATTAAGCAAGTTATCTATTCTGAAGTATATATGAAAGCAATATGAAAAGTGTTTGCAAATGTTATAAGTTAGGTTTAACACTTTATGAATGTCAGGCTTTCTTAACATGGTAATGTCTTTATTAATGAACCTACCCAATGGTGGGGGCTAAGAACCAGTAGATCAGAGTACATCTAATTTATGCTAAATACCGTATTCAAGTCTCATTTCCACACTCCTACTCCTTCCTGAAAAACGATTCGCTCTCATAAAATCCATGTAAAAGTGGTCAGACACATCACCTACAGAATGCATACATTTATCAATAATTATTAATTGACCTTCCAATACACGCGTGGTAATTTTATGCATTCCTTCTTCATCCCCTTTCTGTTCCAGTAGTTGAAGTGTTGTGCCATGTCTAACCAAAATGGTCACTCCCCTACAACTCTCTCTAGGGGAAAAATGAAAAATGCACTCTACAGAAACCATACTTAGGCAGATATAAGTGTCCATTGTCAGTTAAATGTATTTCTCACAATAAAAGGAAGTTAGGTGTTATAGCTGTTTATGTAAGGAAGCACCTTAGTTTTTAACACTGCTGAAAGGTTCTTCATATTTTAAGCAACAAAGTAAAGGCAGTGATACATATAGTATCCAGTAAATCAGTGGGATCTCCATGCTCTGTTGTGCTTTCAAGATCCCTTTTCTCATGCCATCAGAGGTCAAAATGAAATACTTCCCCTACCAGCAAACAGTTACTGTAAGTACCAAGACCCTGAGTTGTTATATAAAAGAAGATGCTACTTTAATATTTATTTATTTTAGTTAATTTGTTTAATGGAGTAATATACTGATCACAGCCCTGGTGAGAAAATTTACAAAAAAAAAAAAATCATAATCACAGAAGGTAGAAAATCCAATTGTTAATTGAAACAATATGTAAATATTATTAACAGAGTTAAAAAAGCAAATGCGAATTAATTTTAGTAGTAAATATGAGAGGGTAGCAGCAGGTGAGAAAAGAGTGTTGAAGTCGAAGTGATATAAGTAAGGAGGGGGGGAGGTGATGTGTCCAGTGTCAGAAGCACTCGCAGTCATCTTTTTGATGGAGTTGTCTTCTCAGGTGTTCTTTGTAAATGGTGTAATAGCTTAGATCACATTTGCCTCAATAGTACATCATCACATTCTTAGTAAAAAAAAAAAATGAAAGTTAAGTGCAAGACTTTATGAAGGAAGTAACACTCATTGAAGTTATTTAGTAACATAAGATAAACTGAAAATATGATTATAAAAAACATTCTACAACCATGTAAAATGGGCATCCTTGGTATTCCTTCTACGGTGATGATGAAACACTTATCACGCAGCAAGCCCAAATGAGGTGCAGCAACAATGTATATGGTGCATAGGAGATAGTACAGACAAAACTCACAAACAAAATTTCATTCAGGTTTGCAATAACCCCCATCTGCCATACAGCCCAAAGAAATAACAAATTGAGGAAAAGTGTTCCCAAACATTAGCCAGTTAAGAAAAGTAAATTGTGATATTAATTGCACTGTAAGAAAAGAAAAGAAAAGGAAAAAAAAATCACAGTATAGAAAAACGTAGTGTAAAAAAATATATGTTTTATCTTTAAAAAGACAGTTGTAAGGTTTCCTGCCTGCCTGGAGGGATCTACTTCAATTGATCAAATTAACAGATAACCAACATTTAAATGATGGAGATGAGAAGATCTCAAAACAGCAAAACTTTTCTTTGCAAAACTAAAAACAAAATGCAACTGAGCATGTCAGACCTGACGGAACTTCTGAATAGAGATCGTAGACACAGAAAAAAACAGCTACTACATTTAAATACATAATTTAACAGAGAAATAAACATTTTTCAATGTTTCTGCTGTGGTCAATCCCCCCTGCATCCCCAACAACCCCTGCAAATTATATATACCAACTCTGAGATTGCACTACAGTGGGGAAAAGTGTAAATTTCCAGATCCTCACTGTACTATTATCTCCATTAACAAGCATTAAAAAGGTACATTTTTATTAAAATTAAGTGTTTAAGTGTAGTACCTGTTTTTTGTCTGTATCCGTGAACTCCATTCAGAACCTCTGACTAGTGTCTGACATGTGCAGTTGGTAACTCGTGGTTTCTAGTTTCGGCAATGTCAACATTTGTTGTTTTGAACATCTGATCTTCTCTTCTCTATATTTTCAAGTTTGGTCTTGGGTTCTTTTGATAAATCAATAGTGATCCACCTGGAGGTAACCCACAGTCCATCCTCTATCAACAGGATCTTACCAATAAATGGAATCTGTGCTATTTTTAGACATGATAACATATTGTTAAACCAGGAATGGCTCCTAGCATACTTTATAGAAATTAAATTTTTTTCATACTTTTAACAAGTGAAATGTACACAATGAATCTGGTAGATTCCAAGATCACCAAAATGACAAACATTAATTATATGTGCAGTCACCAGACACCTCCTTGCAATGCATATGTTTTCAGTTCACTGCACTGAACGTACAGATCACAGCAAGGGAATAGGATTGCTCTCAGGCTAGAAGAGAACAGTGACCAACAAGCTCTGATGTTCTGATGTAAATGTCACTGTCTGACTCTTGAGAAGCCTATTTTTGAAGAGAGAGGAACAGGCTTCAAGGTTTCTTGTAGGCATGGAGTCCCAATATCCTTGCTGCTCCTGCCTCGATGTGAAGTTTTTGAAACACACCTTCATCCTCTCCAAGAAAAGACTATCTCAACCTTGGTTTTGCTTTCTGTGGAATTTTAGAAGACACTGCGCCACCAGGGAGATGAACTTTCAGCTGAGCAGGATATAAGAGCTTCAGTCTATTTCTTCTACTCAGTCAAATCATGCACAAAAAGGCAACATATCTTATCCACCTCTCACAATTGTAGTCATGGTCTACAAGAAGCCTGTTCTATCTCACTCATAACAGTTTTCCACAGGAATCAAAATGGTGAAAAAAAATGTTTTTAAGATTATGTTTCAAACCTAGTGAAGGTGAAATGGCACATACTTGCCTTTAGGTGCTGAGGAAGAAATACCCTGTGCATTCTTTCTCACTTTTAACTTCTGCCATGGAAATGGCAGTTTACTGTGCTATTTTTGACTGCACAAAGATAACTCCAGGAATTCTCCAAAAGTATTTTTTTCTCCTGCCTTAATTTTCCATGTCAAGTAGTTTATCTTCCCAAAAATTTCCCTTTGACTCCAGTGGACTCCAAATGTTGTTTCACATCTCTGTGCTGAGAAACATGTTCCATTAGTTGATTGAAGTCAGAAGACACAATGTCTATGCCTTTTAATCTGGTGGCTGATCTATATATATAATTCATTAGGAAATTGTTAATCTTCTGCTGCTCTGCCTTCAGGAAAGTAAACCTAACATCAATGTAAAGCAAAGTATGAGCTTAAGGTCACTGCAGATGCCAAAGAAAGATTTGAGCCTTTCTTTAAGGAATAATGTCCAACAATGCCTTGAGCTCATAATATCACACATTCCAGTCCCAAGGATATAACCAAAATATTAGGAGACAATTCAGTGCTAACTTTACCCCATCTACCCACATTATTACACCCAGTATCACGACAATTTAAATGCAGTTTCCTCTGAAATGACAAGATAACAAGTTATAGAATCCCTGACAAAGGCAAATAATAATACGTCCGTGAGATCAGACAAAATACTGAGATTCATTGTTATCAGTGTCGAGTATGCATCATCCAAGCATCTACTTCAACTGTTCACCTTGGATATCCCTAGAGTTTATGCTTAATGTCTAGAGAACAGCCACCTGTGACTCACCTACACAAGTGTGGTTACTCTACAGTGCTAGGTAATAAGAGGATCATTGGCCTCACCAGACCTAAATGCAAAACTATGGTACATATCATCATAGAATATCTTTTATGCAGACAAATGCAAATTAACTGATTATCATCCAAATCAAACTGATTTTGCAAAGGGCATGTCTCCCAAATCTTGCAAGCTTCTTTGAAATGGGTACAGAGGCTATGGACAGTGGTTACTCCAAGCATGCTGCTTATCTCAACCTAGCTTAGGCTTTTAATGCTGTATCTCTTTAGAAAACTTAGACAAATAATGCAAACCACTACATTGCCCACTGGATTGCAAATTGGCTGTCCAACAGATACAAAGTTTTGAAAGTTACCAGTACTCTCTCTAAATGTAAAGTTTTAAGTAGTTGGATACCACAGTGAGATGTGCTGTACCCTGTCATGTGTGGCATTTATTTTGGATGCACCTAAGCCATTTTCCTAGATGTGTAGTTTACCAAGGATGCTAATGACTGTAAGCTGAACACTATTCTAAACTCATCAATTGATACTAAACAGGTTCATCAAACGGCTAGAATATGCATATACCTGTTGTACCAAAAACAGTCTCAAGCTAAATATAAAAATGCTCAGCACAGTATTATTCCAAAGAAAAGCTGCTCCCATATTGTGTGATATAAAACGTAATCCTTTTCAGAAAGATGTGATCATAATTCACCTAGGCACTTATGCAGACAACTCTCTCTTTTTCAGTCATCATGTTTCAACCATAGTCAGGAAATCCTTCTGTTTGTGCCAGCTAAATTCCAACTGAATACTTTCATGATCCAAAGAAGTCACTTATCAGACCTATCATTGAATATAAAACCCTTCCACCCAGTGTTTTGTACAAATTCAGGCATATTGCTCATTTGAAAAGGCCCAAAAAATTCTAACCAAGAAAATTAAAGGTCTTAAATCCTTCAAATATGCCAGTAGATCAACATAACTCTTATTATACTTAATAGAATGCCAGCTGCTCCAAGGTGACTTGTGTCTCACTTTTTTGATCCATAAAAGTCCCTCCGCTATTTTAACTCCTATTTCTTCAACAAAACTAGTGTCTGTACAAACACTTGCACTAGAAACCTAAATCTACATTTGCAAATAAACAAGACTCATTTAAGGGCTAGGTTCCTAAATGGATGTATTCCCAGTCTATAGAATAAGTTTAATACTATGTGTCAAACAAAGTACTGATTTCTGCTAGGCTGAAAGGTAGTCTTGATTACAGGATGAGGTAGCATAAATTTATACCAGGGTATCATGTATAGCCTTGCTCAATTTGGGATGGGACCAGTTTTAAGTGCTTGAAAAAGGTAGTAAGAACTTCTAACTGTGTCTGCTTAAAGCTGTATATAGCATCTTATGATCCCAGTGAGCTCTTGCTGGCATTTCAGTTATGCTCCTAAGTTCCTTAGAGCCTTCATGGAATCCTTCTCTTGAAAAATCTAATAAGACTCCAGAATGAGCTCAGTTCTGCCCAGTAGGGTGCAAATCTCATGGCTGCTTCTTGCACACATCAGTTGCTTTAAGTTTTGTTTTCCCTTTTTTAACTTGGTACTTGAGTTGGTGAATGAAGAAGACACAGCCAACATTAAGCTTGCATGCTATTGAAACCACTAATTCACTTTTAAACTTAAAAAAAAGAACAGCATGTGGAAGAGGGGACAACAAAGATGTACTTTTCAAGCCATTGCTGCCCTGACCAGAAAAAAAAAAACACTTTTATATGTTCTCTGAGAGAAGGCAAAGCTGTCTGCATTAAAAAAATATATGCAATACAAGCTATCATCTAAAGTGTACTGCTTCCCACAATTCTGGATATACCTGTAGTGAAAGAACCATTTGAATCAGGTTAGGGGGTATGGTTCCCTATTTTGTTTTTCTTCCATTCTGTACTCTTTTGCAATGAGAGAAGACATGCAGACACTGTATTCTAAGAATTAATATTGACACCAACACTGCATAAAAGAACATTGCCCTTTGTTAAACCTGCATCAATGAAAATTCTCTCCCCCTTTTGATATTCTGCCTTGACTACCAGCCTCTTCCACCCAAATGAAATTTGCCATATTGGAAAGCCATAGTCTGCATGTTGCAAACATCTACCATACCCGGTGTCCCACAGGAAGACGTGCGTTTTATTCAAAAGTGTGGGTGCTTGGAGCCAGAAGCAAGAGCCCTGGTGAGGCTGCCCCCCCCCCCGCCTCCTCAAGTAAGTGAAAAAATACTAAGAGTAGTGGTATTTCACTTGCAGCCCAAATCTCCCACTTATTCTATACCTTTCATGTCTCTTCACAGTGCCAGACTAAAGTCAAGCTCAACAGTGTCTTCTTTCCCTGCTGATCCTGCCAAGCCCATTCTCTTGGCTGTAGTTTTGCTAGATAGTAGGTAGGGACAGTGAGAATTTCATTCATCCATTCATGTACACCACTGACTAGATGATGAGACCTTAAGAGAGCCAGTTTCTCCCGCTATTCACCAATGCTTCATTGAATTTCTGAAATTCTTCATTTTGACATTCAGAGTACTGGGTAGAAGTATTAACATCTTTGCATGATTTAGTCATGAGTAAGAACTATTTATATGTGCACCCTGAACAGACGCCAACCTGGTTAGCAACAGGAAAAACAATGCTCCTACTTGAGAGTGAACCTGCAAGTTATCCTAAAAGTTATAGACCAATAACTTGCCTTCTGACGATGTATAAACTATACACCGGAACTGATGCCAACAGAGTTTATAGTCATTTAGAAGAAAATTCAATCATGGCAATAGAACAAAAGGGTAATAAAAGGAAGTCATATGAAACAAAGGCTCATTTGTTACTAAATAGAGTCAAAATGGAGAACTGTAAAAAGGGGAAGAATCTATGTATGGCATGGATTGACTATATAAAAGCATCTGACAGTATCCAACATTCATGGATAAAAGACTGCTTACAAATGTATATGATACACCCTGCACTGATCAATTACATTGCATAACCATGAAACAGTGGCAGACCACTTTTCAATTAAGTTATGATAAAGGGCAAATTATTATTCCAGGAATAACAATTCAAATTCAAAGGGGGATATTCCAGAATGAGTTTCACTGCGGCGATTCCGTCTTGCTGTCTACTTAACAGAATAGGTCATGGCTATAATTTGTCTCCTAGAAAACAACAAAGTGTAAAGACTTCCCATCTTCTCTTTGCCGATGATTTAAAACTGTATAGCTCGTCAGATGAGGATCTGAAAGCACAATTGCAGGTAGTCAAAACTTTTTCCGATGATATAAGAATGTTATTTGGTCCAGATAAATGTGCAAATGCAACCTTTAAAGAAAGAAAACTGCAACACTAAGAAAACATCTGTTTGGGATGAGTGTGATATAAAAGAACTTGAGCAAGAGGGCGTGTATAAATATTTGAGAACTGATGAAGGATCAACAATAAAACATGAAGGAATGCAAAGAAAACTTAGTAAGGAATATTTTAGAAGATCAGCTAGCGTAGCTAGAGTGTCAGAGCCTACGCATCATCAGTGAAGGTTCTTTTACATCTGCTGTATCAGTGACTCCAGTTACATCAACTATTGATTCATCTAACATTAATTCTATGCAAGACAGCAAGAATGAAAGTTCAAAAAACTGCAAAGGGTCGACTAATGTTTCATGATCCAAACAGGGTTGTGGGAAAAGTCATTTTCAGAGATAGTTGGTGATGCCAACTCTAATGTGAGTGTGGACACAGAATTGTTTAATTTAACATTGAGTTTTCTAAACTACATCTATGTGTATTGAAGTTAGGTTTCAATTTTGTACCTAGCAAACGAGCTAATTTAGCTAATACTTTTTTAGAAGTCAAAATGTATACTAGGAAATTGAATCTTATGTACATTTTAAAAGTTGTGAATCATGAAACATTTAATGTTGTTAAAAAGCCTTCCGTTTTTAACCCTGTGTTACATAGTACACAAAGTGTTTGAAGCATTTTGTGAAAAAGACATAAGATTGTTATTGAATGATAAACATGGTCATTCTTATTTTAATTTAAGTAAGGATGAAAGAAAAATATTAATGAAACTTAAGAATGAATATAATTTAAGGTTTATGAAGGCGTATAAGGGGGGTGGGATGGTAGTAATGCATACGAAGAAAATTTTAAATAACGAAAATAAATATTGTGAAGTTAATTATAAAAGTATTGACATGAGTTATAGGTTTATAAAATATGTTCTATATGATTATTTTATGAATGGCGATTTAACATCTAAGTTATACAGTTTTTTAACTGTTGATAATCCTTGAGTGGGTATACTTTTTGGTATACCCAAGATTCATAAGAACCTTACCAACCCACACTTTCAGCCTATAGTGACTTCTTCTGGGAGTGTTACAGAGGGCATTTCTTTATACTTGGATTTGATTTTGAATCCTTTAGCTCAAAAATTGCCTTCATACACCAAAGATTCATGGTCATTTTTAAATCAAATAAGGTTGTTTAGTATGGATAAAAATGTCACAGAATTTAATAGTGACAATTTTTTTCATATTAACAGTGGATGTAGCTTCTTTATACACCTCTATACTGCAGTTGGAGGGTTTGGAATATGTGTCTAATTTTTTGTACAAATATACCACATGCACTGATTCTACTGTCAAGATATGTCGTTTTTTGTTAAAATTGTTGTTAGAGAACGGACTACAGTGTAGGTTAGGAAAAATTACCTTTTCCCCATTGTAGTGCAATCTCAGAGTGAGAATATTAAAGTAGGGGGGGTGCCCCCCTGCAGAAACGTAGATTTTTTTTTTTTTGAACTACACATACATGGAAGTGCTTTTCAATGTTAAGCGCTTTCTTGTATGTGTGTTAGATGTTTTGTGATTCAGACATATGGACATATGCTAGTCGAGCATGTGCCATAGACCTATATATATATATCTATATATATATATATATATATATATATATATATATATATATATATCTATATATATAATATTTTAGAAGACTTAAATTAATTCTGAAAACAGCATTGACATCTAGGAACAACATTCAAGCTATAAACCAATATGCTCTTCCTGTTCTAACTTACAGTTTTGGAGTGATTGACTGGCCCCAAAAGGTGTTGAATAGATAAGATATGAAAACAAGAAGGATGCTTCATGCCCATCAAATGATTTATAAAAATAAGTGCATACTAAGATTATATATTCCCCATTCTGAAGGAGGTATGAGCCTCCTTGAAACTGATTATATGTATAGATCTCCAATCATGGGACTGCATACATATCTATTGACCTCACAAGACCCAAACATAGTGAAAGTTTTGAAACACAAGGAGAATAACTCTAAGATGACTTCTCTACTTAGTCTTGCAGAAGCATATCTCAAGCAGGAATGGAAATCAGACCAGAAGTAGATAAAAATCAGGCAGCAACTGAATGTGCCAAAAAAGAATATAAAGTGAAGGATCAGATGAGAAGGCAAGAAATGTGGAAAATGTATAAATAGAGCTGCAAATATAGAAAATTCTTGGAAGAACCACATATTGATCAGGATCAAATGCAGGACTGGTTAAGGAGAGGCAAAGGCAAACCAAATGATGGAAGGTTAATATTGGCAGTCCAAGATAGTGGGCTATGTACACATTGTTTTACAAAGTCCATTAAACATGTGGAAGAAACAGACAAATGTAAGTTTTGCAAAACAGAACTGGAAGCAGTCACACACCTTGTTGCTGATTGTGATATACTAATGGCAGAAGGACTGTATACTGAAAGGCATCATAATGTGGCAAGATTGTTGCACTGGTGATTGTGCAAACATTATGGTATTGAAGTGGCTGAAAAACACTGGAAGCATGAACCACAAAACATCATAGAAAATGATGAAGTTTATATCACATGGGGTCACCCATTACCAACAGTTCAAAAGACAGATGTGAGAAAACCAGACATAGTGGCCCAAGAAAAGAAGACAAAAGTAGCATTGATCATTGAAATCACTACACCCAGTGACTACAGTGTCTTGTGTACAGAGAGACTTAAAGTCATAAAATATCAGGAGTTACAGGCAGAAATGAGAGCAATGTGGAAGAAAGAAACCCAGACAGTTCCAATAGTAGTAGGAGGAATTGGTCTTATAAAAAACAATCAACAATCATATTTAGATATGTTACCAATATATGTAACTCTGTACAAATTGAAGGAGTCATTACTGGGCACACTGCTGGTGCTGCGAAGAGCACTTGTGGCTGACATCAAAGATTGCAATAATACTAATTTCATGAACGTTAATCATACTTTGACTCAGGAATGGGGTCCATTCACGTCATGGTATTAGAAACCCAAAAGATTTGGAGAAATTAAAAAGAGGTAACCAAAGATATTGCTAAGGCCCTTTGAAGCAGTATTTTTGAAGGGGTCTATGACATTTAATTGAATAGGTATTCAGCAAATAGCTATTTGCCAAACAAGTATTTACCGAACTCGCTTTTCAGCGAATGACAGAGTTTAACTAGTAACTAAAAAAATATATATATTAAAAACTGCCAAGGTAGAGGGCTATACCCCCACACCACCCCTAACTAAATATACCAACTCCAAGATTGCACTACAGTGGGGAAAAGGGCAAATCCCAGATGGTGGCTAACTGCTGGTTTGCCCTATTTAAAATTCACCATTCAATGAAGAGCAGCTTTGCTAAATAGATATTTGACAAATGACTACTTGCTGAATAGCCATTCGATGATTTGTCATAGACCCGTTTTTGAAGTTAGTAAGCTCCACTTGGCTTACCCATCTTGGCTGGGTAGGCCCACTGGACACAAGTGCCCTTTTTTAGGAATGACCTAGGAGGGCCATCCAGTTAATTGACTTACTCAAAAGTCACACAGTAGGCAGATGATAGTAGAAAGAATCAAACCCTGTGCCCTGGGCACAGGAAGCAGCTCATTAACAGGTCAGAGCTTTAGTCCCTTCCACTAACTGTCAGACATTCTTGTGAAAGCTTTTAAGCACCATGATATGATCATATATTTATTGTTGATATAAATTTAAATGACAATCATCTTGTGAATACAGCAAAGAGCTATTGAACATACACATAACATCTGTCTGTTATGTTCACATGCTGAGGTCTGCTGAATGCAAAAAAGTATTACCTCTGTGTTTGCAAATAGTGGCAATTTCATTTAGATAATGTAGGAATGAGCTGCATAGCTATAAGATAGTCCTTTAGTTTAAACGTATAAATAAAAACTTGGTTACACTTAAGCACAAGTATGTGAAATGACTGTAATGTGTGAACAAAGCAAAGAAAACACTCCTCAACTTTAGCTGAATTTTTATGTTTTTAATCTTCAGCTTTGACTGAAGATATCAAGATTCATGGGTTCATAAGTGTTTAATAGGCCAATGACCACAAGGCTCTTTTTAAGCCTAGCCATGCATCCCAAATCTCTGACAACTTCTGATATCCCTGATAAGTGCATACAGGGTCTTGGGAGATGAAACATTTACAGGCTGCCTGTGTCCATTCAAGATATAGGTGCCAAACCAGGGATGAATTTCCTGTTCTCCATCCAATTGTCCAAGTTATACTTAAATTGGGTTAAAGAGGAACTCTGCTTCACTTTGATGTTCCACAGAAGGGGTAGTGTTTGGGATGCATACCTGTTTCTATTTCCCATCCACTCATCAAGATTTCTCTTGAAGAGGGCCAGTGAGGTGCTCTGTTTGACATGTATGGGAAGTCTATTCCATAGCATGGGCAGTCTCTGGGTTATGAACCTGTCCCTCCAGCACATTCTGTTGATTGTGGTAATGAGGTTGAGGTATTTGGAGCATGTTGTGTGGTGGGATTGGGATTTCTTTAGATGTAACAATTCTAACAGAGCTGGATCAGACATGGTTTTGTAAGTCAAACAGAGATTGCCTCGAAGTAGGCGATATGAGACAGAGAATAGTTGGAAATGTTTGAGTCCTGTCCATATAGGACAAGTGTTTAAGGCCTAGGATCCACTTTGTGAGGTACTTTTGCAGCCTCTCCAGTTGTTGCAGGTGTCTAGTGAGGTACATGCCAAATGGGGCATTGTACTCAATGATTGGCCTAATGAGGGAAGAGTAGAGGGAGACAATGACCTCTTTCTTCCTGGATGCAAAACCCTTAGTAATGAGATGTGCCACATAGAAGGACCACAGTGGCAATGTGGTGGTCAAAAGAGAGGTCGCTGTCAACCTGTGTTCCCAGATCTCTTATACCACCTTCTGTGTTCAGTAGACTACCATCGATGTTGTAATTCATGGGAACTGGGTTTTTCCCAAAGGGGATGATGACACATTTTTTGGCATTGAGCTTAAGGCCATGGTTCAGACACCAGCCATTGCCTGTCAGTGAGGCCTTTCTGTAGGATGTCAACATCACTTGAGGAGTTAATAATAGCTCCCAACTTGCAATTGCCTGTGACCTTTGTCAGCCAGAGTCCCTTCTTGTTGGCCTGGACTTCAGAGAAGTAGATACCAAGCAGGAGAGGACCCAGGATCAAACTCTATGAGACTCCACTCGTGACTGGATGGCAGTCTGACCTGGAGTCAGCTACTTTCACACTGCGGGTTCTATCTGTGAGCCGGTTTGCAACCCACCTGGTGATATAGGGGTTGATGCCTAGCTTAGTAAGTTTTTCTATGATTCCTGAGTGGGGAATGGTATCAAAGGCCTTGGCCAGATTAAGGTAGGCTGTATGAACCTCCTTGCCTTCAACCACAGCTCTGGTGACTGGCTCAAAGAAGTTGACCAAGTTGAGCAGGCATGATCTACCTTTCACAGAACTAAACTGTGTGGGATCCAGAGTTTGTAAATTTCCTATTTCCTTATTTATTAGGTCCATGATAATGCGTTCCATAGGTTTGCATATCAGACTCATCAGGCTAATCTGGCAATAGTTCCCAGGGTCTGTAGTCGCTCCTCCTTTGTGGAGAGGGATGACTGTAGCAGTGCGCCATTCTGTAGGGACAAAGCCTGAGGTGAGGCTGTAATTGAACAGGGCAGACAGGTGAGGTGCCAGTTCACTCTGTAGTTCATGTAGAACACAGCCAGGGATATTGTCAGTTCCCATAGAAGCTGTATTCTTGGTCTTGGACAGTGCTGTTTTAACCTGTGGTCCATCAGGTCCTATTTATATCAGAGGCAAGATTTTAGTCTTTAGAAAGGGTAATTCTGGTGCTGTTTGTTTTGCAGATATGCAGTGGGGTCTGACAATGCCTTGTATGCCAGGCATAGATCTTCCCTCAACAGCCTGTAGGAGACAGAATACAGAGATAAGTCCTTAACACAGGCTGCATAAAAATGTTACTTATGCCCTGTATTCTTTTACTGAGAAACCTCTGTGGATGTTCCAGTTGTTGGATATGCCTGGTTAGGTACATACCAAAGGAGCATTGTACTCAATGATATATCTGATGAATGCTGAATACAATGCCACAATGACTTTCTTGGATCTAGATTCCATACCTTTGCTTAAAGTTGCACAGCATCAAATGATTTCCTTACTACTGTAGACATGATGGTCAAAGGCAGGATTACTATCTATGTGTGTCTAAGGGTGGATGACTTCCGAGAGGATACTATTATACATTTCTTGGCATTTAGTTTTAGTCTATAGTTCTGACACCAGTTGTTTGTCTGTGTCAGCCCTTACTGGAGAACATCTGTGTCAGTGTGGGATTCAATGACAGCTCCTAATTTGCAATCATCTGCAAATTTAGTCAGCCAGAAGTCATTGACATTGGCCTTGACTGCAGAGAAGTAAATGCCAAAAAGGTGCAGTCTGAAGACCAACCCCTGAGGGAACCCCTTATGACTGGCCTCTTTGGATTGGTGGAGTCCTCAAATCTTACTTGCTGCACCCTGTCTGTAAGACATCTAGCTATCCACCAGATGTCATAAAGCTTTGCACCCAACCTCTAGAATTTGCAAATAGTGGCAGCTTCATTGATATAATGTAGGAAAGAGCTGCATATGTATAAGATATATCTTTGGTTTAAATGTATAAATGTTGGTTATTGTGGGAATCAACTGTGGCCATTGGCCAGGGCACCAAATAATCTGACTACAGCTTTGTCCAGTGAATTGGTAAGCCAACATTGCCCACTCACTTTCACCCTTCACACAATGTCCTTTACTGTATTACTTTGCATCTCTAAAGTATATCGCTTTCTGATGTACCTACTTCGAACATAACACACTGTTGTAATTTATCCAGACAAATTGTCTGTGACTGAATTGTTGTCAAGTGTGTGAGTGTGTGTGTGTGTGTGTGTGTGTGTGTGTGTGTGTGTGTGTGTGTGTGTGTGTGTGTGTGTGTCTATTTGTGTACAGGTACTCTTGTGCGTATGTATCTAGGTGCATATGTACATGTGCATGAGTAATTGTGTATGGATGTTTTCATGTTTTGAAGACAAAGCTTCATTTCAACTCTCCTGGTTTACGCCTGTGCTGTGCCACATATTTTGATCATCAGCTGCATTGTTCCTGTCTTTCCTTCAGGCAGAGTTGTCATCCTGCTGTGGAGCTGATATTTTGCAGTGTAGCTCTGGTTGGCCCTGTAGCATTTGTAGTTTTTGTTCCTTCCCTGCCCCTTGCCCAACTCAACATAAGTGTTGTTGTCCAGTTCCCTTCAATAAAACCACACCACATCAAAATGGCATTTGACAACCTTTTATTAGACTTCCATTGACATAACTTTATTGAAACATTTTAATTTATTAGTCACAACATGAACATTCATCAGGGCAGTGAGTCCCCATTCACCCTGTCCAATAAGCAACATCATCACAACCGCTCACTTACTCATACTTATTAAAGCAGCGTCCTACTGCTCACTTTCATACTTTATTGAAACATTTTAATTTATTAATCACAATGTGAACATTCATCATGGTAGTGAATCCCCATGCACTCTGTCAAATAAGCAGTGTCGTCGCCACCGCTCAGTTACTCATACTTATCAAAGCAGCATCCTACCACTCACTTTCATCCCTCAAACTCCTTGCATCAAACACCCAACACCAGAGGGTTAACATAAGAAGGACAAGCCTGCACTTCATCTCCGCCCAACAGCCTGAATCAGGCTGTTCCCCCTTAACTACTGCAAGACTTTCATGAAACCTGCCAAAAATGAGCCTAAATGTAAATTAAACAAATCCAAATCAAACTCATTGTGATGCACTCCATCTCTCTGAACCAGACTGGGTCCCTGTCATCAAAACCCCTATGTTCTATTGTATACATATCCAATGTAACCAGTTGCCAAGCCAACCTACAATTAACAAACTGCAAAGCCCATTCTAATGCCATAAAATTACCAGCATTCCTCCTAAATAATGTGGTACTATTTCAGACAACACAATAAACATACCCAGAGGAAATCTCTTCAAAGTAACCAAATCCTCTCTTATTCTATATACCAACTGCCTCTGTGCAATTATTCACAAATCATTACCTACCAAATGTACCAATAATACTCAAGGAAGCCCCTTCCTTGACTGCATAAACACCAGTTCATCCATGAGTTTATTCCACCTGAGGCCTGAGATAACATGCCATATGACTCTCCACCCAAAGTGATGCAAACCCATTCATTGCCGACCAGCCTAACTGCAGCCCACTTTGCTGCCAAATGAATAAATGAAACAGCCAGGATGAAAACGTCCTTTCCAAAAAAAATAAATAAATGAATACCAATTCAACCACTTCAGTCAATTATCTCATATAAGACAAAAAGGCATTTGAAGACCAATGATCATCCCTCTTAATAACTTCAACTGATCTGACTTCCTTGCTAAATTTGAGGCCCTTCCTATGCAAAAGGAATGAGTGGAAAAACACTCTCCTGGAAAACCAATACAATGAAAAGCCCTCCTCATCACATACACAAAATGATTACCCATTATCACCATACCCCTTCTTGACTGAAAAAACTAATCGTGAGGACTGCCCACATAGGTCTGCGGTAATCTCCTAGCCCAACCCACCAGACACAACCATTCATTCCTCCCCTTCCCAAGAACTATCTGTGTGCCCATCCCTACCTGATCTGTTCTAGATCTAAGCAACCAAATGTGCAATACTACAGAAATTACCATGACATATCCCTAAACTAGTGCTCCTGACAACTCTGACACCCTAAATGCTCCATAATACATCCATAAGGGCAATGACACCCTCAAAGTATAAGCCACTGAATCACCATCCTTCAAAGCTAAACCCCGCAACAAAACTTTAGAACCTGTCTTTTCAATGGTCATCACTTAAATAACCCTCTTTCCCCTCAACCATGCCTGCAAAACCACAGATGCAACTCAAGTTAGCATTAACTCTAAAAGACTACAGCTTTCTTCCACTCTTCCTTCCAATCTACCAGCCAATGAGCAACAAACCATTTGCCACCAAGAAAAGCCTTCATGCTAATACTACCTGCTGCATCTGTAAGCAATTGCAATTCCCCTTGACCAAACAGATCTGCCAAAAAGAGACACCATTAAACTGCTCCAAAAAGGACATCCACAGTGCTAAATCAGCCTATGCCAACTTACCAATTCTTACCCAATGATGATTGCTTTTGCCCCCTTTTAACAAAAAGGCCATGGACCTACAAAATATACAACCTGGGTAAATTGCCCGACATGCAAAAGTCAGAAGCCCTTAAAGTTCCATGACTTTCTTAATCTGCACCTTGCCCTTGAACTTAACCCATCCAAACTTTTCTTTCAAATGTGTTATCTTCTCTATAAGTAAACAAAGCAGTCCAAGTTCTGCATCCACTAGCAAACCCAAAAATCCTGTGCCTTGGCTAGTCCTTCCAACTTCTGCAATGCCAATGGAATACCCAGCTATTCACGCATTCCCAAAAATTCTCACATACCTTCCAATGCTCCTTCAAGCCCCTCACCTACTTTTAGGAAATCATCTAGGTAATGTACTACCTTCTGAGTACCCATCTGTTGCTTCCAAATCCAGTGAAGTACAGTGCTAAACTTTTCAATAGTGGCACAGGCTACTGAGCATCCTATCAGCATAGCCTTATTAAAATAAAACTTGTTCCCAACCACCATGCCTAATAAAGGCCACTCTTCCTCCCGCACAGGAAGTAGTCAAAACGTGGATTCAATATCCACCTTCACCAGCCATGGAACCTTAAACCCCCAAATAACCTGCACTGCATCATGCAAAGATATATAACTCACCTTGCTGTCCTCTACCAAAATAAAATCATTACTGAAGTTCCCTTCCGAATAAGACAAGTGGTGAATCAACCAAAATTCACAGGCAGACTTCTTAGGAACCAAATCTAAGACCTTAAAACTTCCAAAAAGGGGGGCTGTCAAAAGGGCCCAATAACCAACCTGCCCACTGTTCCTTCTCTACTAAACCTTCCAAAATATCTTCCTCCCCATGCACTGAATGCAAATTCTTACAGACTATTCCATCCCCTCAAAACTTTGATTTAATAGAAAATCCCCAAGAAAACCCAGTAATTACTTCTTTCACAACTGCCAAATCAAGAAATTGCTTGAGCACATGCCACAATATTTGCACCATAATGGGAGAATGCATCCCCTGTTCTTCCCCTCATTGCCTGAAAGGACACTCCCACTCCTACCCATGAAAATACCCCCTACCTTGCAGACTTTGAAATCCCTAAAAAGAAGAAGGTAACCCACCCAAGTTGGTCAAAAGTGAACTTGGATTGCCCAAACTGCCTTATCATCAACAACACTGCACAGCGGGATGAATTCCTGCTCACTTTGAAAAAGTGTGCAAGAACCTGCATCCCAGCCATGAGCAATGCCCACCATTAGAAGCCCAACATACCCCCACCCCATCCCCTCCTAACGTACCCATTCTGATAACAGCTGCAAAGCTATCTATCATAGTGGCTAGCCATATATCAGGGTGTCCCACCTCCCAACTGATTGACTGATCTACCGCTTTCCACTTCCAAAACCTCTGATTGCACCACCATCAAGCATTCCTGCCCATAGATATTCAGTCTCCCAGATCATGAAAAAAAGAAGCCAAGAGTGGTGAGGCCAAGGCTGTATCCTTTTCCACCCATACCACCATGTAATAAACGAAGCCCAACACCCAATTTTCCCATGTTCTTGGTCACAGCCTTCCTACTCTTCTTCACCCCAAGGCTACAAAGGCCATCAGAAGATCTTTGCTATTTGCAGATTCTGATTCCAGCAAGCATTGAACCCCTTCCACATCAATTAATTTGAAAATTTTGACATACTCCCAATTGTATGTGAGAAGTCAGAAAGACTGCTCCTTTCCCCTGCCTCATAGCCTGTGTACCTAACTAATCACCTGGCCGGGTCCCAAAGTCCAACCTAGTCTCATGCTGTGACTCCACCCTGTCTATGGAAGAAGTACAACTCCTCAGGAAAACCCTGCACTACCCTCCCCAATGAATGCCTCACGTTAATCCTGCCCCCCTTCCCTAATCCTCTACAGATCTTCCATGGCATCTGCAGTTCCACCTGACATAACTCATCCCCACCTATACCCGAGCTATTCCCAAGATGCACCAAGTCTGACATGCCTAAAGAAACTCCCACCATGTTCTTACCTGAAACCACATCATGCACTGCTCCAGTGGCCACAACATCCACGATGACAGCATCCCTTGATTGCCGTGCCTGTTTCCCTTGGGTTACCAACCTGTTCTTCATTGCCTGCCTTTTCCTTTTCCCAATGGACTCACCACGTTTCTCAGCTGCCACTGACTCACTGGTAGGCAATTCTTGGAACAGCTCCTCAGCCTGCAAAACAATGGCCATCCATCTCTACCGCAAACTCTGCACATCAACCATTTGCCAAATAGGGCAATAATAAGAATCTAAGGAGAAAAAAAAATCCTTCAACCTATCCTTCCACAATAGATTGTACCTGCCCTTCACAACTTCACCTAGAGCAGCTTAGCTGTTGATTGTGCATGACTCAATGAATTCAAGAACCCAAACCTATCAGAGGCAAACTATATACTCCTGCCTATCCTGCCACAGTTCAGCCTAAAATGACCTCAAGCTTACCTCTCAAATTCAGCCAACCTATCCTAAATAATTTATTTATTTTTTTTGCCAAACCATGTGTATCCATTCAATTAACTTGTTTATTCCTTTCTACATATACATGCACCTCAACAGGCTGTACGGAAGGATAAGTGCACTCTTTTTTTAGTCATCTTGACATGGTATCCCATTACCTAATGCTTTGACCAGGGTTCAAGAAATATTCCTAATTTTTTTTTATTTTATTTCTGGGCCACGACAAGTACAGGGTGCTATTTGTTTTTCTCTGTTTCCAAACAATAGATTATAGAAGTTAAGACTTTTCAAGTAACCTAGTATGGACTTTCATCCCCCAACAATTTGTTTATACTGTCATTTAAGTGAAATTATATAGGTTATATTTTATAAATCATTATTTTCTGAATGTGTATCCTCTACTAATTGGAACCCCCCAAAAAAACAAGTAGCATTCCTGCTTTGTAAGAAATGTTGTTCAATTAGTATGATTAAAACAATATAAATACATACAGCAACCTCTCCTATTGTGTAGAAAATGATTGATCAGCTAAGAAAACTGACTGTTTCAATGTGGACTGCCCCTAAAAGTCTGGCTTTTTCTGTGCTCTAGAGTACTTGCTGAAATGCCTATATTTTCTAGAATGGTAGTTATAGTTAAGCAGCCCTAAAAAGCATTTTATTCCCTGTGGTTAATGTAAGAATATAGACTAAACACCGTACTTTGGGTGTGAAAGGTGAACACCTTAACCATTATACCAACTTCCAATCAAGTAATGAAAGAACGTTTATTCTAATCATGCATGATCCAGCTTGAACTGATCCACTCACGCTTCCCAGTTATTACCCCACCCCATAATGGTCAATCACCCCACTGCGCAAGTGCTGCCAGCACCCATTACTCACAGGTTGCTCAAGACTTTCAAAACACCCAAACCGTCACTCGTGGCTTGGCTGACAAAAGGAAAGCCATGAATAACCATACCGCTACCACCAATGCACATATCAACAAACTACCTACCAGAATCCCTTCCCCAAGCAGACTCCTATCTGTCCATTCTCAGAAGTAACTCCCACTCCACTGTATGCCACCAACGTTTGTGTCTAGCTACCAATAACAGCTATTCAACTGAACTGAAAATGTTTCACAAGCAACCAAGAGGGTATTAAAACTAACCGAAAGCTGGGATGCTAAACTTCCAATGCAACTATGAAAAGTCCAACCAGCACTGCAACAGAAATGCTGTGCCTGCCTACTAATGATACAAACCACCCAAAGCATAATTCCTGTGGCAGCAAGCAAACTGTAATAGTCACCCATTCAAGGACTAGAGTAACAAGTACTAAAATCACTCCAGGTCATCCATAGCAACAGTCTCATTCCCCAGAACATGAAGAAAGAGAGAACACACACACAAAAGAAAATATGCAACCATAACCCCTCTCCTCCCCACTTACTGTTATTAATCCAAGGCCTACCTGTCCTCTGAGGTACTTACAGTTGTTTCAGACATCAGCCTGCCAGTAGCAAGTTCATACCTAAATCTAATCCCTTTCCCAGCTGCAATCACATAAAATCCTCTCAGCTCTACCCCACGCCTACCTCACTTCCTCTTAATTCTCCCTTATTGAATTAACCCTTCTTTTCCCACAAACCTACCTAACCTCCTTCCCCTTTAACCTAGCTTTAACATCCCCACCCCACCACATCTACCCACCCTAACTCCTCTTCTTATCATCTCTGCATAGCCCCCAAAACACCAAAGATGGCTTTGGACAAGTTGGTTTGTTCACATACCTCATTTACTGTGTATCAGTGGTAAATGCATAGTGATAATGCACATCTGAATGTCCTGTAACACACTTTGCCTGCAAGTGTTTCATGCCTCAGAATTTCTGTGCTGCACTGACATGCTGTGAATGTGCTCTACGTAATCATAGCCACATCATTTCCTTGAAGTGAATCAGGGAACAATCCCATGATGAAAATCAAGCTATGATTAGCTGTATGTTGCCTTCATTCATTATTTGTATGCAGACTATGCGATATAAGTGTAACCCAGTAACAGGTATGGTTTACCATAGTAACAAAAAGTAAAACAAATAATTCTTTACAGTATCTAAAACTTTGAATACTTCAGTAGAAAATAAATATTTTTGTGGAAAAAAGTATATTTGCGAGACTATGATGTGGGTTCATTTCTTTACGTTGCTCAGAAAAGAAGATATGGTTTGGTACAGATAGAAAAAGCAATATACACTTTTCAAGTAAATTGTACACATTTGTTTGAAAATTCCAGTACAAAGTTCACCCCTGGGATTCAGTAAACTATGTGTAGGCTTAGCGCAGAGCTTATAAGGAGTTTAAGTGTTAGTGTGATGGTACAAGGCATCATGCAATGCATATTAATGAAGCACAGATTGCCTTAAGCTATGTTTCATGGCTTGCAACAGTGTTGCTGGCAGAGAAACTTTGTAAGTGAAGGCAGATAACAATCCTGTATAAAGCAGAGCTCCTACAGTGCGTGGATTTGTGTGGAATGCCACAATGATCACCAGGGCTTTACAAATAGCTATGATCTGTCAGTGCAACACATTTGCGCAGAGGCCAACTTAATGAGAGGACAAATAAACAGTCATAGGGACATACTTGACATAGATGTCAGATAGAAAATGTGTTAGAATGCAACACTCTCAACCTCTTAGAGTGAGAAATGTGGACAATGCCATAAACATGGGGGACAAAAGGCCAGAAATAGGGACAGATTTTTATTATTGCACTTCCAAACTTAGGAAATAGATAGAATATGTTGGTTGTACACTAACATAAACTTTCTGAAGAGCATGAAATTTGAAACTCACATGTCAGGCATCAGTTTATGACTGCATGCTGCAATGACATGCCAGTAATTTGCCAGGAAAAAAAATGTTATGAGGAAAATATCACAAATATGAGACAAAAACTGGACATACTGCACAGATCAAGAAACTTCAGAGGTCTGCACTCAAATGTATGTAATACTGAGTTACGTCAGTCCAAAGATTATCCCAGTGATATGGCAGAAAGACACATATTTGATAAGGAAAACATCTGTACATCCGGGGAATATGTGGAGAGTTGAGAAGTATGAATGTGAAGTATATGGCCCAAACACACTACAGGATAATGCACCTACAGTGCAGAGTATTGTGATATTCCATTCATGGCATTCTGTACTGAAGCTGTGTTAATGATCTGTAACAGGACATGGGACTGCCATGCAAAATTATCACTCAGGGGAAGTCTGTGTATTGAATAGGGCCAAGCAGATGAATTGTAGAAATGAACACAGGGAAATAGTACAGGTGAAACTCCCTCGTGTACAGCAGAAAAGGGCATGTCAATGGAAGATGTTTTTAGCAGCAATGCCAAGCTCATATCTATATGGTACAGTACAGACTGTAAAGTGAAAATGCGTTGTTGTGACTGTCACACAACAAGACATAATGAGGAGAATGTGTGTGTGAGATAAGCATCCTTACATGAATAATGCAGAAGACATCTATCAGGGATCTGACATACAATTGGGGTAGGGTGCATATTGGAAGGCTGTGCAAATGGATGTACCTGAATATGACTGTACTCTCAGCAGAGGTCTCTAGCAAGGTGGCCACAGGTAAAGGATCATGTCAAACTTTACAAGAAACAGCCACAATCATGAACAATATCAGAATAATACCACCACTAATCCCATGCCTCTGACATAACATATGTGATGTGGTGTGATAAGTGATGATCCTGCACACATACACTTGACAACTATTATGATGCATCCACACTCTATGAGGGTAATCACACACACTGTCCTTGTATGGGCAATACAGGCTAGTTGCCTTGTGTGCATGGCATGCATATATATATATATATATATATATATATATATATATATACACATATATATATATATCTATGGCACAGTCCAACAGTCCACAGTGTTACAAATGATATACATCCCATTAAGGTTGTCAAACACCTGTGTATGCAGTGTGTGCATAAGCTGAACAGTAGTACAAATGCTTCTGGTGTAACAACTTGATTGGTGTTCCGCACCATCAGACAGTCGTGTATTCCACAGACAGAATACCTAGGTATGGCCATTAAGCTGTGTGTGACAGCACACTGCGACAAAGGTGGTATACTTCTGTTACACATCACAGGAAGATATGTTTGGAGGTACATGAAGAAGGGTGAATTGTACACAGGTATTGCTGTGATGAAGGCTGGGAACCATGAAGTTATTATGGCTTCTGATGTGCATGTCCTTCACGTACCCAGTACTTGTGTTAGATTCAAAGGAGCAGTAAGCACTGTGACAAAATGCTGGTAAATGTACCACTGACCATCTATCTCAGGACACAGATCACATACCTCTTGGTCTGATTATAGGTTGTGATGTCCACATTATACTAGGATAGTGTATCTGTTTCCTTATTCAACAAATCCCTCCACGTGTCTCATCAATGCAGGTGCTGTCATGGCTGTGGCAGCAGTCTCTGGTATGTGTTGACATTGCCTGTATTATACTAATATCACAGCTGGAGTCAATGATTGCCTACAAGCTGTAGTCCATCAGGCTTGGTCACAGCATGTGTATGTCATCTTTGATGTCCATCAGTTAAATGATGTGCAGGAAAGTGCCTAGCAGACACCCATGATGTACCAACCTGATATCTGGACCTGAGATATATGTCACTTCACACATTCCAATATAGTGAGATGCCACGTATGTCATACACTGATCTACCCATTTGGTGATATAGATTTTTATGGTCATATATGACAGTGTTGATTGAACACCTTAGTGTGGCTTTGTGTGAAATGCTTTGACCTGTTAAAGTTCCACAAGATGATGCTGTTGTCATTATGCATGCCCTCAATGACCTCTTTGAGGACATCTATCAGATGTAGTGGACCTGATGTAGCAGTAACAACTCACAGAGGTCTGTTGCACATACCTGGAATGTTATTAGTGTACAAGTAGAAGAGGTCCATGATGACATGTTGGTCTACCTCACAGTCGAGGAGAGTCAAGATGTTTCTATACATGCATGCATCAGGTACTGTCCCCCCCAACTCAGCTGGATGCATGTTGATGTACACCCTTTTATGGTAACATAGGCCTTGGGGAGGGTGTGTTGAACTGTGTATCCAACCATATCAGACAGGTGTATGTACTGGGTCACACCATAGGTGACCTGTGATGTTGTCAAAGTACACTGGTTCTATGTGATAGGAATGGATGAAAGTAAGACAGTGCATACTGCCCATTGTGATCTGGTTGGGTCTATATCATTTAATAAGAATACATATTTGTCGAATATGTACTCATCAAACACTAATTAGTGAAATTCATTTCAGTGAACCCTGGACTTTTTCCGAGGGTTAGGAAGCCTTGACCATAACTGCAACTTCCCTTTTCCCCACTGTAGTGTGATCTTGGGGTTGGTATATAAAGTTGGGGGGTTTGGCAGGCACAGTTCCCCAAATTGGGGATTTGGTGGCTCTGCCCCCCCCCCCACTTGAGTGGGTTTATTTTAGTGTGGTATCTGTTCCGGAGTGCTGATGGGCATGTGGTTTTTAACCTCGGTAAAAAGTCCAGGGTTTGCTGAAATGAGATTCTCTGATTAGTGATTGATGAATACGTATCCGATGAATACATATTTCGATTAAGTAATATAGACCCAATCTGGCCTAGGGTTTTGACACAATCACACATGCAAGTATCATTAAGAAACCCCCTAAATTGGGGATTAAACCTTGTGTCAGTTGATGGGTAAGCAATTGGCTCACTGACAGAACACATCATGTGAAAGTTAATGAATAAACCTGTACCAGCAGACCTGTCACCACTGGCAAACCCCAGAGATCTGTGCTTGACCCTTCACTGTTTAAACTGTATTTATCGACAGTTCAGGCTAAAGTATATGGCCTTTGGCTTACCAAGTTTGCTGATTCTTGCATATTGTGTGCAATCACTGAGTCCACCAGAGGGGATAACAGAGCACAGGAGGAGCTAACACACACAACTGAATGGTGCAAAGGCACTCAATGTACAAATAAATTAGAAATGCATGTTTGTAATATTGTCCATGTGAAAAGTAGAGTACCATGTTAATAATAGCAGTGACAACAGTCCTGCTATGCAGAAACCCAGTGATGTAAGCATTGGGAGCACATTTAGATAGCAAGCTGAACTTTGACCACCAATTGCCCACACTGCTTTTGAAAGCCTATGTTGTGCACATCTTACGTCACTCCATCATATTGAGATTAGCACTGTAGTCAAACCTCAATACAGCACTAATAGCATATGATGCTCTTTTTTACATGTACTTCACCAGACACATGTACACATGTAGCAGCTGGTGAGACCAAGGGGCTTTCTCTGCAAAATAACACAGGTTCTACACACCATGCCATGATGTATGTGGATAGACTAAAAGCTATATCACTGTAAGCTTTGTTGTATAGGATGAGGTGAATTCTGTCTGGTCCCCAGGCCCTGGTAGGAGTACTGCATATCCAAAAAATGTGATATATTTGATGAAATCAGCAATGCCTGTTGAGAAAAACATAGCAGTGTCCTACACGCTGGTGTAAAATACTTTCTGTAATTTCACACAGCACCACACACATGCGCACTCACACACATACACACACACACACACACACACACACACACACACACACACACACACACACACACACACACACACACACACACACACCTGACTACAGTGAGAATAGAACCCCTACCTATCTAAGTACACAGACTAAAGAACACAGTACTTAACACAAAAACCAGGGGACACATCTGATTTATGCAGGAGTGCAGGTGAACTTATAGTAGATGGCATCTGCAGGTCATGAGGGAGACAAGAGTTTTGGAGGCCTATATGAAATGATGTGTAGACCTGAGCAAGTATCAAAATACTGTCATTACATAGCATTGGAGTAGCAACTGTGGGATGTACACTTCTGCTCTGCTGTTTAGAGACACACACACACGCACACACACACACACACACACACACACACACACACACACACACACACACACACACACACACACACACACACCAAGTTAACTGCAGGGAGAACAGAATCCCTACCTATCTAAGTACACAAAGTACAGAACACAATACTTAATGCAAGATCCATGGCACAAGTCTGATTTATAAAAGAGTGCAGGTGAAATTATAGTAGATGACGTCAACAGCCATTTGTGAGGGACAACAAGTTGGGAGGCCTGCATAGGCACATAGCTTCATAGGTTCATATGAGGCTACTAGCCTAATAGCACCAGAATGTTTAGAAGCCAAGCTGTGTAAAACACAAGTACCCTTATTGAGCATAGTTGGATGGTCCTTTTTAGCAGACTGTGTTTGTGAGTAGCACCAACTGGCCCTGTCCATGAGTGGCATAGTGAGAGGTCACTTTGCAATCTCCAAACCAGTTCTCAAGGTTGCACTTGAACAGTGTCATTGAGGAGCACTGCTACACATGCAGTGGGAGCCTATTATAGAGGATTGTGAATTGTTGTGGTATATATCTGTCTACGCAGCATGTTCTGTTTATGTCACAGGATAGTTTGAAAACCCTGGGGCAGATTATTGCTGTCCCATTTGAATTGCAGATGTCCATCATTTCCTGAAAGACAGGGTATGAGACTGCTCTGCAGGGCAGCCATATGTCACCTCTCAGGATCCTGCATGATACTGAGTACAGTGATAGGAATGTCACTCTTTCATTGTATGTCATGTGTGGAGGCCTGGGAGTCTTCCAGGAACAACTCCGTATTCTCTCCAGTTGCTACAAGTGTCTGGTGAGGTACAGAGAGATGTGAGCAGTGTACTCCATTACTGGTGTGATAAGGGTAGAGTACAACAGAGGTATGACTACTCTGGTCTTGGATGTGATATCCATCTGTATGATGTGAGCAATGCAGATTGTGTATGTCATCACTATGGGCACATAGTGATGAAAGTGTAGATTGCTATCAACATGTTTTTCTAAGTCTCACAACACTGTGTTGGAACTTAGGGGGGTGCTATATATATCATAATTAGCAAGAGTACTTCATTGGCAAAGGTGATAAAGAGTTATTGTGCGCTTAAAGTTCAGTCTGTGAGTTTGTCATCAATCATCAGTCTCTGCCGGCCCGTACTGCAATATGTTACCATCACTGGGGGATTCTATATAAGTGTGTCCAGTTAACAGTCATCTGCAAACTTGTTAAACAACAGGCCATCTACTAGTGCCTGTGCTTTAGGGAAGTATTTCCCAAACAGTTGAGGGCCCAGCCAGATCCTTGTGGTATTCCACTGGTGAGTGGGCTAGTGGGGGAGGTGCAATCCCCAACTTTGAAAGTGTGTGTTTTGTCATTGAGCTAGTTGGCTATCCATCTAGTACTGTATGGCCTCATTCTCAGATGGGACATCTTCACTATGTGATATGACTAGGGGACATAGGTGGTATGTCCTGTTATCCCTCATCCAGGTCTTTGAGGTCAGTATCCAAGAAGTCCATAAGGATCAATAAGCAAGATCTACCCTTGACAAAACCAAAATGGGTAGGGTCAAATGTGGTGAAGGTCACCTCTGTCCCTGTGGATATGGTCTTTGCTGATTCATGCACTAGGCTTGCAGATAAGGCATTTTAGGTGCATTGGCCAATGGTTGTAGTTCTGCATATTATCAGACTGATGTGCATTGCATAGCAAACATTTAGGTTCATAGGTTCATAGGTTCATACTAGGCTATCTGCCCTAGGGCATTTATAAGCCTAGCCAGAGTGTGTTTGGCTTTCGCCACCCATTTTAAATTAATTTTGCTATGCCCTTTTTCGAGGTTAGAATACTGTGCCTCTGTCTAACAGTGACACAGAAGTGATACCTGGGGTAAACCTATGATCTCCCATCCACTCATCAAGATTCCTCTTGAAGAGAGTCAGTGAGGGACTCTGCCTAACCTGGACTGGGATTTTATTCCAGAGTGAAGGGAGCCTCTGGGTTATGAATCTGTCCCTCCAGCATGTCCTATTTATTTCAGTGCTGAGGTAGTTGAGGTTGTTACATTTTGTAGTATGGCTGATATACATGTGGAAAACGTACTGAGACACCAGGAATGTAGTGCTTGGAGGGTGCCAACACATGGGTATATTTGAAATATGTGACATATAGTTAGATAGGGCCCCTCAGTGTGTAATGTTTTTACATGCAATTTCATGTCATACAAAGGAAGCGAACAATAAACAGCAAAAATACAGCATAATATATACATTTCCATAGTGCGGCGAGCAGTTGGTTTTCATGATGGTTAGTAAACTGTATACACATGCAAGATACACATATTTGCACACTGCTAAACAGGTGTATGTCATATTTTAAAATAATTTTCATTAGAGAGTGATAATGCTATGACATGAATTGTTTATATGAAATGAGTTGCTGTGAGTTGGCATAGCACAGCGGTGTTTAGCATCATTGTGCGGGAGCAACCAGACATGTTTTCTGCTGTTCACCATTGGTGTGAGATGTGCACCTCTATGAAAACATGGAGCCCAAAAAGTGAAGAGTTCCATTGCTTATCCAGCATTGCAAAATTCTGACAGTATTGAGTTTCTGGAAAACACCTGCTATTTAACTGACTCTGTGGTAGCACGTGTTATGCAGTTAATGCAGAGATACATTACTTTTTGGGCCAGATGGTACTGGGTTTGAATACAACTGTATCTAATACTTTTAACTACTTTTGCATTACCTTTGCTGCATGTTGGTGCACAATAACCAAAAAAAAAAAACAGAGAAAAGGATTCAAACACAGTACCATATGGAATGTATCAATGCATTAACATGTGCTGCCACAGAGTCAGATAAGTACCAAGTATGTTTTATAGACTCAGTACTGTTAGACTTTAGCAATGCAGTTCACATTTGTGAATTGCTTAGCTATGGGTAAACGTGTATCTTTTATGTGTATACACTTTGCTAGCCATTGCGCAAACCTGCTGCTTGCCATGCTATGGAAAACTACATATTATTAAGTATTACTGCTGTTTATTGTCCATTTTGTGTGTTTGACATGACATTACATGTATAAAAATTAAAAAAATGAAGGCCTTATCTCACACTATGTCGCATATTCGCAATACAGGCATGTGTTGCACTCCTCCCAAGCACTGCAATCCTGGTGTCTTAGTACTTTGCCACCCACACATATATCACCTACACTACAGAAAGTAATAAAACATTGTGTTATATGCAAAGCACATCAATCTGGTAACATGCAGAACTACAACTATTGACCCATAAGCCTAACAAGGCTTATCTGCAAGTCTTGGGAAGGGATCAGCATGGACCTTATCTAAAGGGACATACATGACCTTCAACACACTTGAGTCAACCCATGTTGTGTTTGCCAAGGATAGATCTTGTTTATTGAACCTCATGGACTTCTTTGATACCGACCCCAAAGACTTAGATGACAGATAACAGGACATATCGCCTATGTTCAGTTATCCAA
This sequence comes from Protopterus annectens, assembly GCF_019279795.1. Taxonomy (NCBI): domain Eukaryota; kingdom Metazoa; phylum Chordata; order Ceratodontiformes; family Protopteridae; genus Protopterus; species Protopterus annectens. The sequence continues at coordinate 702,192,934 of NC_056746.1, read as the reverse complement.
GGCCTTTGACAATATCCCCCATTCATGTCTCATAGTGAAAATTTCCCGTTTGGGAATTAAGCCATATAGTACTAGCTGGATAGCCAACTGGCTCACCAACAGAACACATACTCTTAAAGGTGGGACTGCACCCTCCCACTAGCTACTTACCAATGGAATACCCCAAGAATCTGTGCTGGGACCTCAGCTCTGTGGAAACTACTTCCCTGAACCACAGGCTATGGTACATGGCCTGTGGTTTACCACATTTGCAGATGACTGTTAACTGGATGCGCTCATGTAGATTTGCCAATGACAGTAGCATGGCTAATTATGATATACATAGCACCCAGTTCAGCTCAAACACAATACTGTGAGACTTGTGAACACATGTGCATAGCAATCTACACCTTTATCACTGTTTCCATAGTGGTTAGCACACATTCTGCATTGCACACCTCATACATATGGACATCACATCCAAGACCAGGGAAGTCATAGCTCTATTGCACTCCTGATCACACCACTAATTGAGTACAAGGCTCTCTTCTGTCTGTACCTCACCAGACAGCTGCAGCAACTGGAGAAAAAATAGAGGTTTCTGACAGAGAGAATGCAGGTCCTCCAAACATCACATACATGGAAAGACTATAAGACCTGTCACTGTACTCAGTATTTTGCAAGTTGCTGAGAGGTGACCTATGCCTGATCTACAGAGAAGTCTCAGCCCCTGCACTACTGGAAATGCTGGGCATCTGCAAATTAAATGGGACAAGAATAACTTGACCCAGGGTTCTCAACCTAGCCTGTGACATAAACAGAACATACTGGGGAGACAGATATATCCCCCGATGACTCACACTCCCCTGTAACAGGCTCTCACTGCATGTGAAGTAGTACTTTTCAATGACCCTGTTCAGGTGTAACCTTCACTACTAGTTGGGAGATTTTAAAGTCACCTGTGGGGTGGCAGTCATGTCCTTTTTAGACAGGCCCAGTTGTTGCTGCTCACAAAATTGCTCTGCTAATGATAACCATCTAAATATGCTTAATAACGGTACTTGTGTTTTTACACAACTAGGCTTCTATTGCCTCATGTATAGTGATAGCTAGGTACTCCTAGCACTTACAAATACAATATGTGAGATATGCAAGAATACAATAAATCAAGAATAAATAGTCTCTCTCTCAAGTAAAAACAAACCAGATATCAGACAGGTTGTCAGCACATACACTTCATCTCCTCAACAAACCAAGTGCACAACACATAAATCCACATAGGCAGAGACACTCATTAGAAGCTTACCAAGAGAGCAGAGACCTCACAAATGCAAACTTTCTGCACACATTGCAGTCCCAACAGAACCCCTACACATAAAAACAAACATAGTAGTTTCTCATCCATTATATCTTTAAAGCAAAACACCTCAAAACAATGTCTTGGTCATAAGCAAATCCATAGTGAGATACACAGATGTCCCCTTCACCAGATTGTGCAAGGAGAAAGTCACAGTCAGCTGCCTGTCAGGTTCCAGGATCCATAAAGTCACTCACCACTCATGTCTCAACAACAAGTACAATTACACCTCTCTCAAAGTCCATGTTGGAGTAAATGACTTGAGATGTACCTCACTAGACTATACGAAGAGAGAGATATGACTGAGCTTTCAGATTATGTGTCCCAGACAGGTATGTCCATAGATCTAAGCAGCATTCTACCTTTACCCAGGACAATTCTTCAATCCAAACAAAAGCATTATTGACTTCAACAATTGTCTTAGCTACTGGTGTTAATCCAGGAGGATCTAGTATTTGTCAGCCTGGAATGATATGGTCAGCAGACCATGCTGCTTTTCCAGGGATGGTCTTCATCTGTCACCTCTTGCTCTTCAGTTACTGGCCAAGGCACTTGCCTTTCTCATAGTGCCTTTTTAGGCAATGTCATAACAACAAAATTCCTGATGTAAAAATATCCTCAAAAGACAAACTCAGGGTTATGCTACTTAATGCTAGGAGTCTAAATCAGAAACTACACTCAGTGGAGGCACGTCTTACTTGGGAAGATTTAAAAGCTCCCATGCTAAAGGATAATGCTGTCCAAGCTGAAAAATCCTTTACGAATGCACTCTACGGGCACCTACAAGAATGCATGGATCATGCTATCCCAAACAAAACCAAGACTCATTCCTCCAAGAAAAGGAAACCAGTCTGGTGGACCCCTGCCATAAACAAGCTATACAATAGAAAGAGGAAACTAGTACAGAAAAGAGTAAAATTCCAAAAAGGGAAGACATCCCTGATCAGTATCAGCAAGAAACTACATTCCCTCATAAAATCATCCAAGGCTAGCTTCGAAAGAAAAAATTGCCATGGACTCCAAAGATAACCACAAGGCATTCTTTAGCTATGTAAAGAATCTAAGTGGCAATTCTCAGATCTGCTCAGAGTTAGTGCAGAATGGCACAAAATACACTGAACCGACCAATATAACCAACATTTGGCAGACAGGTTCAGTGCAAACTTCACCCCCCTCTCACCCCCAAAAGGGCCCATAACTATACCAGAAGAAGGTAGTGCCCCTGAAATCACAGACAGGTTAAAAAAGCCCTCTCCAAAGCCAAAAACACAGCATCAATGGGACTTGATGGTGTCCCAGGCTGCGTCCTACATGAGCTCACAGATGAACTAACCCCTCACCTAAACACACTGTTTAAACTCAGCCTCTCCACAGGCTATGTACCCACAGAGTGGAGCACTGCAATGGTTATTTCGCTCCACAAAGGTGGAGCCGCAACGGACCCCGGGAACTATCACCCTATAAGCCTGACTAGCTTGGTCTGCAAAGCTATGGAGCGCATCATCATGGATCTCATTAACAGAGACATTGGACACCTCCAAACACTGGACCCAACCCAGTTCGGCATTGTTAAGGGCAGATCATGCCTCCTACACCTGGTGGACTTCTTTGAGACAGTTATCTAGGCTACAGACGAGAGAAAGGTGGTCCACACAGCCTACCTAGACCTTGCAAAGGCCTTTGACACCATTCCCCACTCATGTATTATAGACAAGCTCACCAGCCTGAACATAAACCCCTACGTCACAAGATGGGTTGCCAACTGGCTCATGGATAGAACCCACATGGTAAGAGTTGCAGGAGCTAAGTCTGAGTCTAAACTGGTTACAAGTGGCGTTCCCCTGGGCTCAGTCCTAGGACCCTTCCTGTTCAGCATATACTTCTCAGAGGTACAGGAAAGCACAGGAGGACTATGGCTCACCAAGTTCACAGACGACTGCAAACTAGGGGCTATAATTGACTCTCTGGCTGACACAGACATCCTCCAAAAGGGTCTCACTGAGACAGATAACTGGTATAACCATGGTCTCAAGCTAAATGCCAAAAAGGGCATAGTCATACTCTTTGGAAAAAACAAAGCACCCACTAACTACCGCATAGGTGGTAGCCCCCTAAATATGGAAGATGTACTAAGGGATCTGGGGATCCAAGTAAATAGTAACCTCTCCTTTGATAATCACATTGCCAAAGTGGTTAGAAAATCCTTTTATGTGGCCCACCTAATCACAAAAGGGTTTGCATCCAGATCGAAAGAGGTCATTCTGCCCCTCTATGCATCACTCATCAGACCCATCATAGAGTACAGTGCCCCATTTGGGATGTACCTTACAAGACAGCTGAAACAACTGGAAAGACCACAGAAGTTGCTCACCAAGAGGATCACTGGCCTCAAGCAGATGCCCTATGCAGCTCGACTCAAGAAACTCCAGTTGTACTCAGTTGCATACCGCCTACTCAGAGGTGATGTCTGCCTGACATACAAGGCCATGTCCAACCCAGAATTGATGGACATGCTCCACCTAAAGAAAACCAGCTTCTGGTGATTTCTCCTGTCCACCTGGTGAATCTGGGCATACTGGGGCAATGCAGCAATTGCCTCATGTACACAGACAACCCTCTCCTCCTACCACCCAACACTACAACCTGTGAGAGATGCACTTACATAGCCAAAATGGAAGCAAAGCTCTCTCCACCCAAGATTGTGCTAAACAGTCAAGAGGAGAAGGTTAACACCCACACTACATCTCAAGCAACACATAGCCCTTCTAAACCCGCACCACCAACACCCACATATAGCAACACTAAATCCACATATGCAGAGGCCCTTAACTGTAACCTGCCCAAGCAACAAAGACCTCTGAAGCTGAAACGCAAACAAACACCAATCACAACCAATGTGTCACATAGTTCACAACACCAGTGTGCCACCCAGCAACAGCCCCTAAGGCAAGACAATGTACCTACCACTTTAGTCATAGGTGACTCTATAGTCCGGCACACTGATGTCCCTCTCACCAGGTTGAATAAGGAGAAAATTACAGTCAGCTGCCTGTCAGGTGCCAGGATCTGCCACATAATGCATGCACTCAAGTCACTCCACAACAAGTATAGATATGACTCTGTCATTGTTCATGTTGGAGTGAATGACTTGAGACGTACCTCCTGGACTGCATGAAAAAAGACATGGAAGAGCTCTCGGATCATGTGGCCCAGGCAGGTATGACCCTAGCCCTGAGTAGCATCCTGCCTTCGCCCAGAATGATACCACAATATAAGGATAAAATGATTGACTTAAACAATTGGCTAAGCTTATGGTGTCATTCAAAGGGGATCCAGTATCTGTCTGCCTGGGATGACATGATTGACAGACCACGATGCTTTGCCAGAGATGGTCTGCACCTGTCGCCCCTGGGATTCAGGTTACTGGCTAAGGCTCTTGCCACCCCTATAGTGCTTTTTTAGGCAAACTTCAAAGGACAAAACCACCACCGTAACAGGTACAAGCATGCAAAATCTGAAGGTAATGCTACTCAATGCTAGAAGTCTAAACCTCAAAATGCACATTCTCGAGGCACTCCTAAAAATGGAGAACATCGATATCTGTGCAGTAACTGAGACCTGATTCAAGGCTCCAGAGAGCACCCCTGCAATACCAGGCTACAACTCTTACCACACTTTTCGGCCACCAAACCAGGACCGAAACTCTAAAGGTGGAGGAGTGTCAATATTCACCAAGGATATTCACACCACCAGGCTAGTTGGCCAACACAATGTGTCTGAAATTCTCCAAGTGCAACTAACACTAGGTAAGACTGCAATCCAAATTGTAGCTTGCTACAGATCCCCCACCATACCCCAAGATTCTCACTACACCTTTCTAAACATACTGGAAAATATTAAGATAGAACCAAACACTCTAATACTGGGTGATTTTAACTACCCTGCCATTAACTGGGAAAACTACTCATGTCCCAACACCTTTGCTAGCGGTTCTTGGAATTCATAAATTCCAATGCCCTGGATCAACTAATCCATAGTCCTACCAGGGGCTCCAATATCCTAGACCTGGTCATTACCAACATGGGAAATCAATGCTCCATACCTATGGTCACCCCCTCATTAGTCAGGTCTGACCATAAGCTAATCACCCTTAACATCCACATCCCACCCCACCCCCAGTAAAGAAACCACCATAAAAACTTCTCCAAAGCCAACTTCATGCTACTCAAGTCAGAAGTGACAAACTTCATAACACCCATGCAGACGGAACTGAAAGTTCAACTGCTGAATCCTACACTAAGGCACTGTCACGAGCACATCCACTCATGCATGAATCGTGCCATCCCAAATAGAACCAAAATGCTCTCATCCAAAAAAGGAAGCCAATCTGGTGGTCCCCTGCCATAAACAAACTTTACAACAAAAGGAAGAAACTTTTGCAGAAAAGAGGAAAATCCCAGGATGCAAAAAACTCCCTTACTGGCCTCAGTAAGAAACTGAGATGCCTCATAAAATCCTCCAAAGCTAGTTACGAAAATAAAATTGCCAAAGATTCCAAAGACAACCACAAAGCATTCTATAGCTATGTCAAGAATCTAAATGGCAATGCTCAGATCTGTGCTGAGCTAAAACAGAATGGCATTAAATATACTGATCCAAAGGATATTGCCAATATCCTGTCAGATCGATTCAGTGCCAACTTCACCCCCCTCGCTCCCCCTAAATGGCCCATCTCAATACCGGAAGATTGCCAAATTCCAGTAATAACAGCCACACAGGTACAAAACGCACTCTCTAAAGCCAAGAATACAGCACCCATGGGACCAGATGACATCCCGGGCTGTGTACTACATGAACTACAATATGAACTGGCACCTCACCTAAGTGTCATGTTTAATTATAGCCTCACCTCAGGTTTCATGCCCACTGAGTGGCGCAGAGCTACAGTTATCCCAATCCACAAGGGGGATCCACCATGGATCCCGGAAACTACCGTCCCATCAGTCTGACAAGCCTTATCTGCAAGGCCATGGAGCGTATTATCATGGAACTTATAAACAAAGACATTGGCAACCTTCAAACACTGGACCCCACCCAGTTTGGGTTTGTGAAGGGCCGATCTTGTCTCCTGAACCTGATTGAATTCTTTGAATCAGTCTCCAGAGCCATGGACAAGGGTAAGGTGGTCCACACAGCCTATCTAGACCTTGCCAAGGCCTTTGACACCATCCCCCACTCTGGAATCATAGATAAACTTACTAAGTTGGGCATTAATCCCTATGTCACCCAATGGGTTGCTAAATGGCTTACTGATAGAACCCACACTGTAAAAGTAGCCGACTCCAAATCCAGCTCCAGACAAGTGACAAGTGGAGTACCTCAGGGTTCAGTCCTGGGGCCGCTCTTGTTTGGCATCTACTTCTCTGAAGTACAGGTCGACACTAAGGGACTCTGGCTAACAAAGTTTGCAGATGACTGCAAACTGGGAGCCATTATTGAATCCCCAAATGATGTGGATACTCTACAAAAGGGCCTTACAGAAACAGATGCTTGGTGCCAGAGCCATGGGCTCAAGCTCAATGCCAAGAAATGTATTGTTATCCCCTTTGGGAAAAAACATGTATCCATGAATTACCATATAGGTGGCAGTACACTAAACACAGAAAGTGTGATAAGAGACTTAGGGACACAGGTGGACAGTGGTCTCACCTTCGATAAGCACATTGCCACAACAGTCAGGAAATCCTTCTATGTGGCACACCTCATTACGAAGGGCTTTTCATCCAGAAAAAAGGAGGTCATTGTCCCACTGTACTCATCCCTCATTAGACCCATTATAGAATACAACACCCCATTTGGTATGTACCTCTCAAGACATCTGCAACAATTGGAATGGCCTCAGAAATACCTCACTAAAAGAATCACAGGCCTAAAGCAGATGCCCTACGCTGACCGCCTTAAAAAACTCTAGCTATACTCTGTCGCATATCGTCTACTCAGAGGCGATCTCTGCTTAACATACAAGGCCATGTCAAGCCCAGAGCTGTTAGACATGCTACACTTAAAGAAATCCCAATCCCTCAGAGCTACATGCTTCAGGGGTCTAAACCTTGTCATCACAATAAACAAAACATGCTGGAGGGATAGGTTCCTGACCCAGAGACTCCCCAGACTCTGGAATAGATTGCCCATACATGTCAAGCAGAGTGCCTCTTTGGACCTCTTCAAGAGGAACCTTGACGATTGGATGGGAGAAAGGAAATTCACCCCAGGGATCACGTCAGTCGCCCTGCTAGACAGGGGTCCAGGAAAGTAAATAATGTGGGAAGAAATAGCCAGGGAATTGTTATGGCTAGGCTTGTTTAGGCCCTAGGGCTGATAGCCTAGTACCAACCTATGAACCTATGAACCATACCCCCTCGAGCCACATGCTCCAGGGATGTAAACCTCACCACAACAATAAATAGGACATGCTGGAGGGATAGATTCCTGTCCCAGAGACTTCCCATGCTCTGGAACAAGATTCCGATCTACATTAGGCAGAGCTCCTCACTAACCATCTTCAAGAGAAACCTTGACGAGTGGATGGGAAACAGAAAGTTTACCCCAGGTGTCACTTCAATGGCTCTGCTGGACAGAGGCACAGGGAACTAATCTAAGGGGGTGGCGAAAGCCAACACATTCCGGCTAGGCTTATAAATGCCTTCGGGCAGATAGCCTAGTACCTACCTATGAAGCTATGAACCTATGAACCTATGTTTGTTCAATTGCAGAGACATGGTTCAGGACTGCAGAGAGTATTCCGGCCATGAAAGGCTATAATGCCTTCCACATGTTCAGGCTGCAAAATGAACGTGAAAGAACCAAAGCAGGAGGTGTATCAATCTTCATTAAAAACAAATACACTTCAAGACCAGTTAAGCAGTATGACTCACTAGAGTTACTCCAAGTCCAACTAACTGTAGAAAAGACCCCCCCCATATCATTGTTAGCTACAGGTCCACCAACATGATCCATGAAAACCACACAGTGTCTTCCTTGATCTGCATGAGTCACTCATAATACAGCCAAACACCCTAGGCATGGGTGACTTTAACTATCCTTCCATCAACTGGGATACACATATAAACTCAAACACGCTTGCACTAAAATTCCTGCATTTTGTAAATATGGATAATCTGGAACAGTTAGTCTGCACCCCCACAAGGGGCTCCAATGTCTTTGACCTAGTAGTCATCAACATGGGAGATTGTTGCACCACCTCATGTGTGATACCCTCCCTGGTAAGGTCTGACTATAAATCAATTATGTTCAATGTAACAATTGTACCTGACCCCCCTTAAGGCTTCAAAAGTTTGAAACATTTCTCCAAAGCAAATTGCAGCATCTTAAGCAATGGAATAAATAGTTTCAAACCTCTTGTCACCACTGACAGTAAAGACTCCTATATAGAGGTGTACACAAATGTCCTGTATAAACACCTTTATAAGTGTATAGACTTAGCTGTACCAGAACAGATCAAAACTTGCTCATGAAGAAACAAGCAGCCCTGGTGGACATCTGCCGTAAATAGATTTACAACAAGAGAAAGAAACTGATGTCCAGGAGTAAGGGGGTACAGCCTCAGCAGAAGAACAAGCTCCATAGCTTGAACAAGCAAATTAGACATCTTGTAAAGTCCTCTAAAGCTAATTATGAAACAAAATTAGAAACCAAAGCTAAGGATAATCACAAGGCATCATTTAGCAATGTATGTAATGTAAAAGAGAAGGCAAAGCTTTTCACCGAATTCATAGTGGAGGTACCACTCATACTTAACTTAAGGACATTGCCAACCTATTAACAAACAGGTTTGGCAAACATTTCACACCCCTGTCTCCACCAATCATACTCCAAAGCATACTTGTCATGAGTTCTCTACTTATTATCTCCAAAGAACAGGTCACAACCACACTTGCCAAGGCCCAAAACACAGCCTCTATGGGACCGGATAGCATCTCAGGCTGCTTATCAAATTCTCTAAAGCAAGAGTTAGTGGAACCACTGGGTACTCTCTTTAACCACAGTCTAAGTAGTACTGGCTTTGTCCCAGCAGAGTGGAAAACAGCAACTGTAATCTCCTTACACAGAGGGGGGGGGGGGGTCCCTCAATCAATCCCCGGGGAACTGCAGACCCATAAGCCTGACCAGCCTTGTCTGTAAGGCTGTGATTCCTCACCACTGACAACAGTAATCAAAGAGCCTCAAACCTTACCACTAGCACCAGTGGGGGACATACATTGGGAGGATGACAAGCACACACACAGTATTTCCAGATGCAGCACTCTGCATCAAGCGCAGTTTCCCTTAAGAGCACACAGATATCACAGTCAGTCTGGGGCTGGTTTCTCCCTCTTTCTCCTTATGCCTAGTAAGACTCCTCACTGGCACAGCTATAGAGTTGAGATCTCAGATGAGTGGCCAAGCCAAGACCTCCAACACCCTCTCTGTCCAACCAGTGCTTCATGTCCCTGACCAAGTAGCTGACATACACATTCTTTGAGGTTTGATTTATGTACACACACACACGCACACACACACACACACACACACACACACACACACACACACACACACACACACACACACACACACACACACACACACACACACACACACACACACACACACACACACACACACACACACACACACACACCTGGGAAAGGCTGTCACAGGTTTACTAGTTATGACCCCTTCTACCCAGACTATAAGGTAGTTTTTACTGCCACCAGCCACATCCTTATCAGCTACTTTAAGGCCCTTAACAAAGGGTTCCAATCTTACTGCGTAATGTTACTATAAATCAAAATGGTAGTTTGACCAAGGGCAAGGCTATTAGGAGTGGCCCACAGTGTCACCAAATAAGTATGCAAGTACTCTCAGAACTTAAATGTGTTTCATGAATATCAGCCACAATGAAAGGTTTAAATATATTTAATAATAAATAATAAAAGGACAGGAAAATACTCAGTATATAATGGCATTTGCTTAAGAATTCAAAATTACAGAAAATATTTAAAACAACATTGCAGGACAGTCTCAAATAAATAAAGAAAACATCTAAGCTATACTTCACTATATTCCTGACTGTATCTAAGAGAAATTACTGTTCCCTAGTTATCTTACAGAACAAGCAGGCAGATGTTGTGAATGAATGTTCTTGTCAGGTCAAAGACAAACTACAAAATGCCCCGTCTCTCTAAGAGAGTTCTTAAATTAATATCCCAAATATTACTGCTGGGATCGCTTGCAGCATGACATCACTTCTTGTCATCTGACAATCCCAGGAAAACCCCGCCACTGTAGCATTTAGCATGTACCTGTGAAAATACATAGACCTCAGATCTTTGGGCAAATAGTGGAAGTTGTAGAATAATTTACATTCCTCCACATTTAAAGACAATGCAAAAAGCTTCTAGTTCTAGACATTATGTCTCCTGTTTGACTGAAACTGAAAGATAACATCTCTTTTTACGGCCCAGCCATAAAGTACTTCAATCTCAACTATTCTTCTGAAGTTTACTTCTTGTGTTGCAGTTTCCATTGTTAAAATATATACATCTAAAGAGTTATTTTCTGCTCAGTACTTTACAAAACATCTATTCAGCACACGTCTGTACAATATGACATGCAGTTCTAATACATCTGTAACACAAGTATCTTACATGAAGCATGTTAACATTCACAAATAACACACAACTACTTACAAAATTCTAGATAGCTCGGCTGGCAGTGTCTCCTTCTGTCACACCTCTCTATAAATCATGTTATTATTCAAAAATGACATATAATTATTTACAAAATTCCAGCTAGCTGGGCTGGCAGTATCTCCTTTTGTGACAAAGGCCATGGAGAGAATCATCTTGGACCGTATTAACAAGGACATTAGTGACCTTCAGTCTCTTGACCTAACTCAGTTTGGCTTTAAGGGCAGATCATGCCTACAGTTAGATGCATTGCTGCTAACGGAATGTGAGTGATGTCTGCTGGATGAGCTACCTTCACAGGGATGTCCAGGACCACAACCCTATGGCCTGCCACATCTGGGTGTGGGCGGCACACTCACTGATGGAGCAGTGGAAATACTGCCACTATGGGAGCATGGTCAGGCATGGCTATGTTGGCTGAGAGAAGATGATGTGGCTGACCTATGCCCATGAGGATGCTGTTCCCCTTCCAGCAGATGTTCTGTCATTGACAGTGCTTGTTCCATGACAGACACCCCTTGGTCAATTGCAGACACTCCTCATTCCAACACATCATTCATCCAATCCAGTGAATCAGCAACCCGGTGGACGCAGTCCCGCATGTCAGTCTGTGCCACATCCACAACCCTGAGCATTTGTCTGAAGCACCTTTGGGAAAGTGCTTGTGCCTCCATGACAGCCCTAAACATATGCTGAATGTCACGGGAAGATACACATGCACCAGGTGGATGAGGGAATGCAGGCCCACTTCAAGTAACCTTACCAATCCTCCTGTGTGGCACTTCACCCACACTTTGGATGCAGCCTAATTCAACAAGCACTGAAGCTGCAGTAGCCACACTTCACTGATCAATATCCTCACCCTCTACTTGTCCAATATCTGTGGCCTCAGTGGACTGGGTAGGCATAGACCAACTGGCTGTGTCCAGTGGAAATGCAGAGGTTGGATGTATGTCAACCTCTTTGTCATATTCAACCTCTGCACTCAGTTTGACCACCATCATCATCAGAGTCTTCTGATACACTGACATCAGGTGGCACAGGGCCCACAGTCCTACTGTCATGATCACCTGTGATAAAAAGAAAGAAACACAGGAATAAATTAATACTTACATTACTATACTGCAATATATTCTAACAAACTAACAGTGCTGCCACTATTACAGATAGTACAGCAATACATACAACAGGCCTGAGACCAAAATTACATACTACAATATTTTTTTTAAATTGCTCAGCAGTACTGGCATAAAAATGTTTGGCATACAATCTGCAGAAGACATACTCCGTTGTATTCCAGATGGTGCTGGAAGAAGTTAAACAAGAGGTTAGGACAACATTGTCAAAATTAACAGTAACAGAGGAGTAAAACATTTACCACTTTATATGTCCATTAAGTATTATTTCAACAAGCATGTGACTGAAACCTAAGATTATAACTTCAATTCCCCCCAAAAAAGACATGCAACACAGAATTAACTTATTCATTTCACTTGTTTTACTGTACAACAGTAATCATCTGTTCGGATAACAAAGTCTACCTGGAAGCTCCTCCTGGGACGTGCTTGTTGTTACAGAAACTGTTGCTCCTACATCCAGGGCATGCTGTACTGCACTCTCCTGGGAGCTGTCTGGATTTCTGATATTGGCCAGGAAATCTTCATTGCAGGTTAGTGGTGGTTCCCTAGCAGGCCCTCACCAGGTAACCATCTGGTTATGGCCACTGCAGCTGCTCTCCTCATGCAGGTGTGATCATGTCAGTGGTACTGTGACACACTTGTTCGTATGTCTTGCTATGGCCACTTAAGGCATATAGATCATGGATAATCTGCTGTCATGTTCGCATCCTACATGCCATATCTTCCCTTCCCCTTTCCATGAAAAAAGCACCATGTTGTAAAAACCCATCTACAAAAACTTGTTTCTCGGCATTAGTGAAAGAGGGTCTCCGTGGGGTAACATGTCTGGGTGGCATACTCTTAGGTGTCCTAAAAGCCAGCAGAAGTATAATACACATAAGTATCAGATAAATACAAAATAACTGTTTCCAGATAAAACAGAAAAGGTAGGCAGTTGGTAATACCCAGTGGAGAAACATAAACCATCTATAGATGTGAAATACTGACAACAGGCAGGATGCAAAACAAAGAGAGTAACAAGAGCAACATATCCTTGTCTGTGCCATAACTGTAGCTCACCTTTGCACCAAAAGAACAGTCCATTCTTCTTTGTGCCATAAGAGTAACTCATGTTTTCTCCCCCCCAGAAAAAGAACAGGCAAATGACCCATTTTGCTAACAAAACATCTTTGAAATGCTTAAAGTGCTATCAAAGGACCTGTCCCTGAAACATTTGTACATATTTATCACACTGCATTCCATTTTCATGTATTGGCAATCATGTATACCTCTGAAATGGCTTGACAAACATGGGGATGCCATCAGTACACTTCTAACTAATGCATACAGATAAAAGTGTAGAAGCCTTTGCTTCACATTACTTGTAAATACATTCTAGCATATACATTATGTAGGTGAAAAAATGGAAGCATACCTTCTGAAGTTCAACACTCCTCTGTACAGATGTATCTTAACAAAAATTTGTTTTTGCATTCTTCTAAACATAAAGAACTCTCCTCACCATCAGTTTGCCTAGCTACATGGTTGCCTTTTTATATGGAGTGTAGATTATTTATGGATTACAATGGTGAGTAATTACTGTTTGGGAAAAGGAAAACACAACACCAGTGCAGGCTGCCTTACTTCCACTGAGTGTGTCAAGTTAGATCTAGAAAGTGTTAAAGGTAAGGTTGGACATGTAAGTAAACAGCACACAATTCACATGTTGTGTTCCTTAACATCTAACCTGCCCTTCATTTGTTGGCAGCTCCATATGATATTGTTTTCACTTAATATACTCACACATTTTCAGGCCCTTAGAATATTTGCTACAGGTAACTTTCAGACACAAACAGTAGACATACTGGGGGTTTCACAGGCATCAGCATCCAGGATCCTCTGCCAATTTCTAGATGCTATGCTTCAACTTGACAGTGAGCAAACATGTTTTCCCCATAGTTCTGAGAAGAGAGAGCCATAAATATGCAACAGTTCTACTGGGTAGCACACTAACCTGAAGTACAGGCTGCCAAAGATTGCACGCATGTAGAAATTAAAGCATTACCTGGGGAACAGGGTAGGCTGTACATTAACAGAAAGGGCTACCACTCTATCAAGTGCTGAGTCATGTGTTATGCCAAGGGAATCATCTTGAATGTGTGTGGTAGTAACCCTGGCAGTTACCATGACTCACACATCTGGTACACCTCCCCGCTGTACCAGATATTTGCTAGAAGGGGATATCTCACACATACATTTACTGGGAGATACAGGCTATGCAATGGAATCATGGCTGTTGACACCAATCAGAAATGCACACAAACCCATGGAAGAACACCATAATGAGGTGCATGCTCAAACCAGAAATGTCATAGACCATGTGTTTGGGGTGCTGAAGTCATGATTCCAGCACCTTGATACATCTGGAAGAGACCTGCAGTACAATCCATGGACATGTACAAAAATCTTCACAGTATGTGCCATGCTACACAGCATAATCCTGAGGAAACAGCTGCAGCAATATCACCAAGGAGAAGGGCCACACATCCCACCACCACTGCCAATATCACCACAGCTACAGGCAGATAAGGAGTCAGAGGAAGGACTTCCAGCTGCTGTGGGTGTAGACAGACATAGGTGTGTTCGGTATGCCCTTGCATGGACTAAGAGACAGCACATAGCACATTCAGATACACCTAGGGGCCTAAAACCTTCCCATTACTCACATACATATAGTTATTGATGCCAGGAAATTCACACAACCTTTACCTCCCCATGTATTGGCTGTGTACTGCTTGCATCAAAGTCAGCACTGAACTAACACTGTGGCACCTGCTGGATTTACAAGGTAAGTCCTGAAACTGGAGTGTATTGTTTAATAATATGAATGTGTGGCATACCCTTGTTCCAGTAAGCAAGTAAAAGTTGGGAGATTTGTACAGCCATTACCTTAACATGTGACAGCGGAGACCTATTCAACTGATATGTGTCCATAAGTATTAGGCCTCAGGCATCAAAGATTTACACAGTCATACCTCTCAAAAGTACTGATGATCACTGCATGCTCTCAGTTTAGCTCCATACATTTTTACTGGAAAATCATTAAAGAGAGAAGTTAGAAAGTAATGATACATTGTAGTTCTGACTTCACAACCCTGACAAGATCAAACAACAGGCAGAATGCAAAACAAGGATAGTAACAAGAGCAGCATGTCCTTGTTTGTGCCATTACAGTAACTCACCTTTCTCCTTCCCCAAAATAAGAGTACCCTTGTTTGTGCCATTACAGCAACTCACTTTTGTTCCCTCCAAAAGAGCAGTCTATGCTTGTCTGTGCCATAACAGTAACTCAGCTATGTTACCCCACAAAATAACAGTGTACCCTTGTATATGTCATAACAGTAACTCAGCCTTGCTATCCCCCAAAAGAGCAGTCTGTGCTTGTTTGTGCCATTAAACCTGTCCTTAAGTTGTCGGCAACTGCATATCTTATTATTCCCACTTAATATCCTCACACATTTTAAGGCCAATGATATAGAATGGCTTACACACTGCATGTGTCAGATTTCTGGTCAGATAACTGATGAATAATCAACACAGAAAGGTATGACAGAGCTGTATATTTGCAAGAAATAATCATAGCAAGTTGTGTGATCACCAAGTGCACTGTGACCAAATATAATAAATGTACAAGTAACAGTTTATGGTCTGATATCAGTGCACATTCTTTTGCAGTTGGTTGTATGAAGAATGACTTCAGCTCTTTGCTACAAAGCTGTTTCTGTGGCAAAGAGGGCTAAGGCCATCATTTTTCTGTGTGTATGTCATACATTGGTTTTCCTCATTTCAACTACTTGCCCCTTTTACACCTGTTTTCCTTTTCTGTCTTTTTTTGTGTGATGTCTTTTTTGGCCAGTATTTACCTGACAGCCAAAAACTGAAATTGAATACATTCAATTAATGCCACTGATGTCATGTCACTAGTCCTGTAGCAGCAGGCATTAAGCATAGGGCTGTAGTACAGATGGTCTTGGGTTCTAGTACAGTGTGTGCAACCTTTGTTTTACTTTTGTGACATTGCAGTTTATAGCAATGAAATACAACATAGACAAGCGCTTTCTCAACCTTCTTGTGACAACAGGTTTAAGGGCAGGGCTGCTATAGACATGTTCCTGGGTTTGAATACAACATATTCCCTGCAGTTATACTTTTGTCCCGATTCTCATTATTATCAAATGTATGACTGTGGTTATACTGTGTACTATATTTCTGTAAGTATATTTATGCTATCTGGACTGGCATGGCCTTCAGATTTGTCTAAAACACATACACAACTGCTTGTACATCCAATAACCCACATCTTTGCAACTGCAATTATGTAATTTTTCACTGCTTGCCACTGTTACCCATCTCTTACCATCGAGGAAATGTGGGTCTCAGGGGTGTGCACATCTGGCCCCAAAAAGTAATTTATCTCTGCATTAACTACATTAACACAATGCTGCCACAGAGTTATTTAAATAGCAGATGTATTCCAAACACTCAATACTAACTGTCAAACTTTAGTAATTCTGGAGAAGCAATGCATCCCTTCACTTTTTGGACTCCATGTTTATGATGAGCAGAGGTAAACAGGTGCATTTACTCCCACACAATGCCACACAGCAACATGTCTCATATAAAAAATTCATGTCATTGTATTATCACTCTGTAATGAAAAGTATTGTAAAGTATTACATACACCTGTAGAAGGAGGTTGGATGTTAATGAACAGAACCTGTGAATTATGTGCTGCTTACTTGCATTTCTAAACTTGACAGACATACATGTAACACTTTCTAAGTCTAGCCTGACACACCAACCTGATGTAATCATTTCACAGTTGCCATCCATTAAACACAAACATGGAGGGAGTGCCTGCACTATGTTTACATCTTCTATATGTAGCTAAGGATTTGGTATTCAGCAGTTCTAATGAGTTCACATCTCATTCGCATCTTCGCCGTGCAGACAGTTCTGAATCTGCACCAGACGGCAACCATCTAGCTAGAGAAACTGAAGAGGAGCTGAATTGTTTATGTGTTGAACACAGAAGAACGGATATTATTTTGGGATATATCTGCACAGAGGACTACTGATTTTGAAAAGATATGCCTGAATTTCATCATGTACATATTGCATATGTTGACATGTAACTGAACAGTCTGTTTAATATTTTTTATATTTATTTTGATTAACACACGCTTTTACACTTTTATCTGTCTGCATTAGTTACAAGTGTGCTGATGGCATAGGCAAGTTTGTCAGGGCATTTCACGTGTACATATGACTGGCAATACCTTCACGTGGAATATTTTGCATTAAATCTGCAGACATGCTTCAGGAGAAAGTCATTTCATAGCACTTTCAGCATTTGAGTGATGCTTTCTTAGTCAAATGTGTCATTTGTCTGTTCATTTGGGGGTGGGGGAGCAAAGCTGCATTTCTGTTATGCACAAAAAAGGATATTTTGCTATTGTTACCCTCCTTTTGTTGCATACAGCCTATCTAACTGAAATATGACTTTGCCGTCACATGTTAAGGTCAGTTCTGTACAATTCTCCCACCTTTTACTTTATATTTTGTCCATGTTGACTCCTTTCCATGGCTGTATTCCAAAAGTTTGGAATTTGCAGGGAAGCCTACATGGAGTCTACATGATTGCTTTAGAGACAGTTGGATTGGTTAATTAGCATGCAATTCAGCTGCTTATGTTGTAATTAGCATGCTACGGTGTTTACCTTGTTTGTGCAGTGGTGCGTTTCACTACATGGCGCTTATTGAATCCAAATGTTTCTGCTGCTGTGTGCACATCACACCGCAATGTGCACACAGTGAAAAATGACCATGCAGGCTTTATTGAATCCCCTGCATAAGTATTACTTCACTGTTAGTTATAAAAGAAAATGTCATTTTTGATGCATCAGATGTGAAATAATAAAACAGAACAAAACATATACTGCAATCTGCTTTTCAACATAGGAAGTCC